>NC_135432.1:34157239-34457239 GCF_051991255.1 Vanacampus margaritifer | reverse complement strand
TTTTTTTTAAACCATCACTGCATATAAAGTGCTGTACATGGAGTACAAATCAGTCATGCAATAAATATATAAAAACACAAAATAACAAAAAATAAATACATTAATTCATTCATTGATATCATAAATAGGTAAGTAAATAAGAAAAGAAAAGAAATAATAATAAATTAATAACATAAGATAAATAAATTCATAAATATAAGTTGATAAATAAATAAATACAATTATATAAAAACTAATTAATAAGATAAAATACATATCATAAGTAGGTAAGTAAATATAATAATAAAAAAAGAATGAATAAATATCAAAAGTAAGTGTTTTAAGATGGGTTTTAAAAGTGGATAGAGAAGGGGATTGCCTAGAAATGTTACGTTCAAATGAATCAACTGGTTCAATTAAATAGTTTTTGTATATACAAATGAGACTTTATATTTTTTTACATTTCTAATGTAAAGACTGCTGACTGAATGTGTTTGCTGCGTGTGAAATCTGTGTGTAGCACAAGTCAGGAACCTGCAGAAGGGCACGTTCTAGTGGTGCGTTGTGGTGCAGCCTCCACAGGAGCGAGCGCCTCTCGGTCTGTTGTCTGTTGCCGCTTCAAACACCAACAAAGCAAAACACACACACACACATATCTGCCTTTGAGAACTGGCTTTCTCTTGATGGCAGCACATACTCTGCTTGCAACATGCCGCTACACAAATAGCTGCCTGGTTTTGAAGAAAACATTTTTTGATGTGGAGATGTTGTCACGGCGCTTGTGCGTATTCTGCTATAAGAATAACAAGAGCATAAATACAATCAGCCAACATTGCGTTGACATGATTTTCGTAGTGAGTAAACACTGCCATTATAGATATATATTTTTTAAGAGGTTTCCCCATTTGTAAAATGTGTTTATTAGATGTAAAAACACAGCAGGCCAATCTCTTTTCAGCTCTTTAAATAGTCATTTTGTAGCCATTACAACGTCATCAAACCTCATTGACCTCAGGCAAAGAGCCAGGGTTGGTCCTCAATAGCCCTCCTTAACAAAGGCTAACAATAGGACCAAATGGCCCGGCTGTTTGCATCCACAACAACAGACCACCAGCATCCACCATCCATCACAGTCACAACACTGCTGGAGCCCCGCATGATCTGGACGACACAACTCACTATTTTGAGCGCCACATTTTGCCACCGCGTATTATGTAGTCAATCATGGCGCTTGGTGTGGTATTGTAGCAGCTTTCGTGCTCCCCGTGTTGTCTGGAATTCAAACTGTAAAACACATGACAACATGGCTGTAAAAGTCATCTCCAGGTGGGGTTGCACCTTGATTAGAACGCAAACCTTGCTTTTCTTAATTTATTCCTGCTTAAGCAGCCGGTGGAGTCACAGGCCACCAGCAAGCCGACCAAGTGGCTTTTACTCAAAAGACACAATTAGAGGCTTTTGTTTCACACAGAGTGCTCTTTTGTGCTGTGATGTCGCAGCACACTGCAGGGAAAGTCATCAGTCAGCCTGCTGAATACTCCAAATTGGAGGGCCATCTCATAGACACACACACCGCCATCATCTCTCAAGTTGCAAGTTTCTAATGGTGCCACAATGGCCAGCCGACTCAACCACCACAACGATTCTATCATTGTACACATGGCACACTGGCACTCTCAAGGCAAACAATAGAAAACATTGTTTAATTAGCTAAGATCAAAGGTCACAGAGAAGAGGGCAGACCTCTACCAAGGCAGAACAATCCTAATTTAGATAAGGATAAAAATAGATGAACTTTCATAGAGACACTTCACTAGAATTTAATTGAGTAGGTTGTTCCTTGGCCCCCGGCACCAAATTCCTTTTCATGCAAATCACTATTGTACGTAAAATCTTGCTCAGTCACCAAAAGAATGAAAACATTACATATTTGATGATTCTTAAAACGGCTTTCCACATGGGTCAAAAGATTGCAGTTCACGAATACAAAGTGTGTATTATGAAATAACTAAGCCTCTCTAAAGTTCATTTTGGTATGCTGTTGTACATTACTACTTACTGTATATTGTTTACATTGCAAGGCTTGCGGACTATCCTATTGCTGTACTGGCCAACTCTTAAGCAGGGATTCATTGGGCTAGTGGTCACTGTAGTATAGTACAATTTGCCTAGTCGACAGTAGTTTGATTACATTTCTTTGATTGGGGAAATTAATGATGAAATTAATGGATTATTGTTATTATTTTATTGTTTTGTATTTAAATGTTTTATTATTAATTCTATTATTTATGTTATACAAAATGTATAATTCAAAAAAAATTATACAAAAATTCCTCTACTATTTTTAATCGTTAAATAATTATAAAATATATAATTAGCCTTAAATGCTATGTAAATGCCATGTTTTTTCTTTGTATCACAAACAGGTTGACTTTGAATAGCAGTGTCTTGTGTTGGGAATCTTATGCTGCGAGATGAATTCTCGTGGGATTTGTGAGTTCACGAATCCCCGAGAATCCATTTTTTGCAGAGCCCGCTGATATTCACCAATCCGTACCACTATCATGAAGTGGTATTGTGTTTGTGGGCGGGATACACGGCTGTGATGAAAACAAGAAGCGCTGAGGCTGCGGGAAACAAATAAACCTAACTTGGACGAATGCATGGGCGCATCAATTAATTATGTTCTCAAAGGCTTACTCACAGTTTCCTTGTTGAAAGAAGAACATCGAGATGAGCTTTGTACATTTTAAACTGGGAATGCTGTTTGTGCTTTTTATTGCAAACTACAACAGCGACGACGACATTTTCATCCGTTGCCGTGATTGGTCAAAACACTAGTTTGGTAGACGTGCACAAGTTGCTGCATTGCCCAATCTGCTTGAAGTCATGTACTAAATGTCCCGCCTTTCCCGAGAAGATCACAATGCAACGGTCCCAGATTGATATTGTGGAGAACTCCCTTGAGTGAATCACAATTGAATCACAGGTTATCATGTTGTAGTTCTCGAGATCAGTCCAGAGGCAGTCTCAAAGGCAGACCCATCTTGACGATGCGGGGAAGATGTCCCCCTCAGTTTCATAAAGACCACGATCCTTCCCATCCACTTTCGTCATGGCAAAAATCTCCGGTAAAACTAACATTCCTCTTCCATTGAGACGGGCATGGAGCTTGTGTAGTGTGTACAGCTTCTGCAACAACTACTGATGCGTTTAAGGTACACAGAATATGTCAGAATTTGTAACTCTCGCTCAAAATTAAAAAAAAAAAAAAAACTCTTCCTGAAGACTCCAACTTGTAGTATGTACTTAATGATAGCTGAATTGAAATATACTTCAAAAATCAAAATATATGTGGAAATTGCTGTGTTCAGAAATTAGGGGGACAATGAAGAACCAAAAAAAGAAGGAGAAAAAACAACAACAATCACAGCGTTTTAGCAAAAGCAAAAAATGTAGTTTGTTAATGTGGCAGTTAATTGTTGGGTGCCGTCTCAATAATGAAATATTAACATCTTCACCCGCAGAAAAATAATAAAAGGCATTTGCTCTTACCTGAATCAAGCTAAATGTAAAGTAAGACGTTTTCTATGCTACTTGCACAATAGGAAAATCCTAATTGTGTTATTTAAAATGTATATTTCATGTACATTTTGCAAAATAATTTTTATTAATGTAAATGTGTTGTTCATTAAAGATTCTTCAAACACAAAAGTAAAAAAGTTTTATAGTAATTGGCATTGGCATTACAGACAAACAACAGTTTCATGATGTGTGATTTATTGTTTAGCCATTATTTAAATTAAGAATTTTACAATGAATAAGCCCCCCACCCCCCACCTGCACCCACAGAGTGGATGAAGATGGGAGAAGCAGCGCCCCTGAAAATGTTGAGAAAATGTCAGCAAGCTCTTTAGTAATGGCTATTTAAGTATGTTTTCCAAAACAATAAGGAGTTTATTTGTAAAGTGTCATGTAAGCAGAAACATTCTGCCAGTTCGGACAGTACCGATGGAAATGGTACTAGTAGCAAAATGTGAGTTATGCGGCTTGACCGGGGATGCTAACATCATTCACCATTTGTGTACTGTGGATAATTTTCATGTTGGCGAGTTATGACCTATTTTTCCCGTAAGTTTGCAATTTAATGGCGCTAGCTCTGGGGCTTCCTTACGGTGATGATTGTTAGCTTGCTAATGTTGATGCTTGCTAGCTGTGTGGGTTAGCAAGTTAATTACAGCTGAGCCAAGTTGTAAACAAAACACAAGTATAATAGTTTTGCTACAACACACTAGTATGTTCGAAAATTAATGGGAGAATTTCCCCCATCATGGTATTCAACTCACTTTACTGAGCTACATCGGTTGCTTACACAATATATTGTTTTTATGATGAGAAGAATCAACGGGTTCCTCAAAAGTCTTAGTGATCAATTAATTGACTCGATTACATGCCCATCCTTTGTCAACAGCAAAAATTACAAAAAAGAGAGGAATTTTTCAAAATTAGTCTCCCTCTCTTACTGTAATTGGTGAGTTAAGTCTCCGCTATGGCTTCACACTGTTTACAGTAGCTGACACGGCTCTTGGCCTACCGCCTACACAATCAGAAACACAAGCCTGATGAGTGGCAAGCCAAACCAAAGCAAAACGTGTCATCAGATACTTAAATAAGAGTAGCTTTCTTTTTTTCCGGAGCAGTTAAATGACTTATGAGTGTTTATTAACAAGATTTGTGTTTATATTAGTGTCCACACTTGTGAAGTGTTAACTGTGAGGTTTCCCCGCAATATTCTCCAGTCATGGTCAAGAGACTGCACGCTTCTCAGTTCATACATTTCAGCCCCCTAACCATTCCCCAGCCTCGCTCTCTTGTACATTTTAGTGTCTTTCGCAAGGCTAGGACTGAATGATGACATGGTTGACAGCATTTGATTCCCCTCCCAGGAGCCTTGAAAGTGCTCCATTAGAGTTATTGCTGTCGGGATGTCGTGCCAATGCTTGCAACCTGTCACTATTACCCACAGACTCACCTGCTGGGCATAATCTGTCCTGTTCAAATTAAGCCAAGTTGAATTTACATACACACAAAGGTCTCAATTCTTCTTCAAAATGATGAGTGGCTAACTGATAATTGCTGCTGCTTCAAAATCCACTGTAAAGTATATCTATCAAAAATAAATTATGAGTCACCACTTATATCCGCTTCTTTTCATGAGGGCCGTCCCTGCGTTTCTGACTCAGTGTGGAGTAGGTAGATGTACCACAAGTGGCTAAATACAGACCTTGAAGCTTAGAATAGTGTCGAGTATTATAGCCTTACTGCCATTCTCAAAGAAGACACGCAAAAGTGACAAATCATAAACCAAAACAAGAGACTTCTCAAAGATTCATGAAAGCAGGCCGGTGCGGTAAATCATACGAGAATCCTGTTATTCTCTTTCCATGTCAGCTTTTCATGTTGTGTTTCTGAAGTTGAAAGAAAGGAGTGAGCGCCGTGCGTGAGGCGGGCAAGGCGGGACGGTGACATTCACGCGCTGCGACGCGGTGACACTGGCAAGGTGTCCTCCCCACTGTGAGGCCAAGCTGCTATCTGTGATGGCCCCGTTTCCAGGTCGCAACCCTCACAGGCACCGGCATTATTGTGTCGCTGCTTGGTGCTATGACCCAATCCTGGCGTGGACCAAAGAGGCCATTGTCCAACGGTGAACTGTGGCTTTGAGATTACACGCACGGGTGTAATGATCCGCCCTGGCAACCGTCATAACAACCATCTGTCCTACTTAGCCGTGGCTCTGGCTCAGGGACAGCGAGCAATGGGCATGCCTTGACACGTCTGAGTTAATGGGACCAATTGGAGAGCAAGCGGACAAGGGCTACCGAATTAAAGAGCATTGTCTTCAAAGAGAACATGAGAAAAGCCTTGCATACATGGATTAAAAATAAAAATATGTGTGAGGAAGGAAAGTAAAAACTGCGGCAAACAAATCATGCGAGGGATTGATGAGACCAGACGAAATTCACGACAACATCAGTGAGCGTAAACCGATGCCGATGTTGCCGCACTTGTATTGAGGTCGACTTGTGATCATAAACTTGTTTTGTGACACTATAGATTTAAGGTCCGCGGAGGCGGAGTCAGCATGTGAGGCTGAAGGAGGCGTGGCACGCCATCACAAGTAGATACATCTTCCCTGTCGAACGTTCTGGCTTGGGTTGTCTTATCATCGTCGGACCCGAGGCCAGCGAAACACTGAAGATGTGACCTTGACGCTTTCTGGTTAGCTAAAGAAATATTCTTTAGCATGCAAACACACAGCCTTTGTGACTCTGAATGCTTGAATCAATTCCCTGCCCTGGGAGCGTCCAAAAGGCTCGGCCTTTCCAACCTCAGACAGCTTGTGATGAAGTTGCTTTTGATTGGAGCATTCATCCCGAAGCGTCTGCTATCTATCTAAACCAGATTTGACTCATCCAGCCATTTATTTATTTTTAGCACAACGATAAATCACAATTATTTCCAAAATAGGAAGTGCCTTACAGATGATTCCAATATCTTGACCGGGCTGTGATGGTTTCACTGATAAAGGTTTTGCATGAAATTTGACTGTTTTAATTCAGGCGATTAAATTTTTTTATTGTAATCAATTGCATGACTTCAATAGTTAACTCACAATTAATCGCAAATGTATCTGTTCTATATGCACAATAAAATGTATAATAAAATTAACATAAAAGTGGGTAAAAATATTAAACTAATAGATATATGGCTCATCTTGATACAGTTATTTCATAATAATTCATAAAATTGACTTAAAATTAATCAGATACACTGCACTGTAAAAAATAAATAAATACAAATGTTTGATTGATTTGTTGAGGTAATTTTTCTGCCGCTAGATGGCACAATTGCATTTGTAAGATGTTGGTGGCAGCTCCGTGCATTTTTCTTTTCATATCAAGAGCTATCTAATCTTTAACGTGAAGTAACTTGTGAAATTCTGCACATTTTTATAATTGACGTCAGTCTCCACAAATATGTGCATTATTATTAAATTTATTGCTGTAATTTTTTTTACGTGGACATGTCTGCTGCGTTGCGACTGGAATTCCCCAGCACAGTAAGGGGCGGTCATTAATTGCACGTTAAAAATATTAACATCGTTAAAGGAACTTGAAATAACTCAAAATGAACACATTAATTTTGACACCCTTAGTTTTAATGCATTTAAGCTCACAAACAACAGACTTTTTAATTGTAATGTAATGACCAGCGTTAAAAAGTCCACCTTTGCTCTCAGTGTAGTTTTTGTTCAATTCTGCTGACAGACAGACAGGCCAACTCTGGCAAAGACGTAATTTCCTTGGCAACTGCAACAAGGGCTTAAAGACGGCCTGTGCATGTGAATGTGCTATTTCTTTCCTCTGTCTAGACCACAGAAATCCCTCCGAGTGGCTTGGGACCTTTTTCACATTTTTACACCATATAAATTCCCAGGAAGCCCGCAATAAGAATGAGCGCAGTAAGAACGTTGTTCCCCTCGGCTTGCGAGTGCTGGAAGATGACACTCGTCATTCCTGACTGTGCTGTCGCTTCCTTCTTTTTATTGACTTCCCCAACAGAGCTCATGAAGCAGTCGGGGATCTAATGGTGACTTCAAAAGTGAAAGCTCCCACTCCCTGTTGTATATGATGAGACTAGAAAGGAAAACTAAGGAGAAGGCTTGCTATATCAACTCTGGGCCCCCTGTTGTCTTTCCTTTGCACACGGTGCCTTCTCAAAGAGCTCAGAAGCCATGGCCAAAGTGAGTGAACCGTGACTGCAGGCAGATGCTCCCCACATCTCTCCCTCTCATCACACCCTTCCTAGTTTACACCCACCATTTCTCTCGGCTAACTTAACACTCCTGCTCCAACAAGACATCAACACGTTCTTGGGAGGACTTCTTCTTTTAAGTGTGTAGACAATTTCAATTTGATCGGGACTTGTTTCCAAGGCTTGTGAGGTAAAAAGTTTTGATACTATTTTTAGTATTGGGTGCGTGTAGTTTGGTGTACAACCTCAACATATTATTTCATACTAATTGGCATACATATTCAATGTTGTTTCTTTTATCGTCTAATTTTCTAGTCAATGTAATTTGTTCATTTCTCAAAATTACCTCTGGGCGAATGGTGGCCAAATTAGCACAGATCGGACATTTTCAGACCTTTGGAACAATTCATTGGACAGCATAAAGACCTAAAATAGTCCATTCTTTTCAAACCTCACTTGTTTTCCATTCAGCTTTCCAGTTCTATATGTTGAAACACAAGAAATTGTTCAAAAAGACAATATTATTTGTATTTGTCATATCCTCTCTACAGTTGATTGCACAATCAGTATACAGTACATGATGATGGTGTGTTACAAGTAGAGCTGTCAAACGATTACATTTTTTTAAATCAGATTAATCACATTTTAGAATTCTGATTAATCCCAATTAATCGCCTAATGAAAAAGGCCTTTTTATCAAAAAAAAATTCCTGCCAAATTTGTAGAGCACCAGTTATGTGTTAACTATTTTGACATTTAATGTTATGAGGACGTCTTCAACATTTTTTTGATCCACTGCACACGCTCATCCTCCTCTTTTTCTAATCAGTTAATTACTTGCATAATTTAAAATGGGGAAAAATTGAGCCCGATATTTTGACATGAACAAATATTCTAAATGTGATACGCAAACATTTATTAAATGCTTTACTTTAACACATGAAATCATGTTTATTGCTCAAACACAACCTGTGCTACCTTAAACGTAGCCATCCGCTGTCACGCTAAAGGGTAAACTATGGTCATAATTAATAGTGCGATTAATCTGCGTTAATTCATGATTAACGCGATCATTTTTTGTGATTAATTTATCAATTAACGCTTCAACTTTGATAGCACTAGTTACAACTAACATATATAAAACAACAAATGTTTGGCTTTTTTTACTTTATTTGAGGCATTCGAAACATGCTGGTTAAAGCAATGCACAGGACACATTTAATCAATAAACTCATTAAATAATTAATTTAGGTGTACTATTGTTTTTTTTTCCCCGCCCAATGCGTTTAATGTACATTATATTGTTTGTTCGAAATTACTTTGGAGAAATTGACCTGACTGACCTGTGCAGTATGACAGAAGCAAAGGACTTGATTTACAAATACGGCCTTGAAAAAGTCAGCTGGGCGAGACTTCAGCTTACCCGCGACTCCAGTGTGGATATCTGGGATAGAAAGAGAAAAAATAAGGATGAATGGATAGACTCGTCGCAACGTTTTTGCAAATACAAAACAAAATATTACAGTAGTAACATGGAAAACAATTATTTTGCTCAATCAGGACACACTTAAATGTATGTATGAGTGCGCTTGGAAAATATTTACAGTACTGGTGATCACTGAAAAGTGTCAAATTCGTCGTTAACAGGTTGTGAATGAGGTTCAAGGTTTACAAAATTGCTTTGTATTATTTCTTATTTCCTTTTCCTGTATGGAAAAAGAGCAACAGTAGACTCTCGCCCTCTCTCTCTCCAACATACACTTATAGCCTACATCTTGTCTTTCATTAAAAAAATATCCATATCGTTGCTGCTATGTGAAAAACATTTAAGTCCAACGCAGACATCCCAAAAACGTAAAAGTAAAAAAATGGACATAAGTGTTTTTCACATAGCAGAGACGATATGTAAAATATGCTAGACATTTATTGCATTGTCTATTTTTTAAGGCATTTTTGCATAAGAATTATAAGCACTGTAATGTACTGTAAGTACTATAGAAATACACAGGATTTACTATTATATTTATAACATCAACCTTATTGAGTTTGTCAAATGTTAAAACATTCTAAAAATTTGTATGGCATGCACCCCGAAAATGTATTTGAGGGGCGCTAAAGCATTTTGGGAGACGTGCACTTAAGATGAATCATTTCTCCATTACTTGAGCGTTCTCTGAAGCATTTCAAAGCTCACATCACTTTCTGACCGAGACCCTTGCACCTCAACCTTAATGCATTTCCTTCATGTACGCACTTCAATTGTTCTAAAGGTCACAGGGTTTTCTGGAGGCAGAGCCGTACAATGTTTATGATGGCCTCATTTCGTGTGTCAAAGACAGTGGTGTGTGACAGACATGATACGGTATAATCCTTTTCCAGAAAAGAAAAAAAATCCTTCTGGCTGTACCAAAATAATACTGTAAATTGAAACTGCACTATTGGTGTGTGTATCTTTATGCGTCTTATTGCTGCAGAGGACTTCACTGTTTGGAGAGGCGGCTCCATACGCTCACACTAAGGGATATCCTGATAATAAAAAAAAAGGTAGAGTAGACGAGGGAGGCGGGTGTAGGATGAGAGGAGATATGGCACAGAGAAATTTCATTTCCTGCCCTGTACGCAAAAAAATAGTATCAGCTGAGAAAACCTGGCTCCGAGATGGGATGTTTCCCCCTCTAACATTGATAAGCATTTGTTCATTTCCTGACAACAACAGGGAGAAAAGTGCAAAAGGCTCCGCCGAAATGGAATTATGCCCACTTTTCACCTTCCCGTTTTGTTCTGCGGAGGACAGGCATTATGGACAGCTTGCAGCAGTGGTCCCAATCACCAAATCAGTTATTAGTTGAGGGAGCAACGCTGTGTGCTGAAAAGAGGGGTCAAATTCTGCTGCGTTTCTGTCGCTTAGCTTTTCTCCACCAGGTCGCATTTGCATTTTAATGGAAGGCTTTTATAGACTTCTCGGTGGCGTTCGCCGCGCCACAAGTGGCATCATTAAGTCAACTAAGCCGGATTAGTGGCGATATTGTGGTCAGATATCTATACGCCATAACAGAAACGCGTCTCTCTCTCTCTCTCTCTCTCTCTCTCTCTCTCTCTCTCTCTCTCTCTCTCTCTCTCTCTCTCTCTCTCTCTCTCTCCCTCTCTCGCTCGCTTCTAGGATTAGACAGAGACCTAAAAATCCAGGAGGGCTTTTCATACAACAAGTCAAGACGACAGCAAGTTGATGTATTGCTTGTTAAAGTGGGTCATCTTCAGCTCAAGGGGCCTCTCTGCTCCCTATTTTGGCTTCATGGCCAGCAAATGACAAAATGATTTCAAGCACTAACCTGTAAATAGAATTGTTTTTTAACAATCTTGAAGATTCTTATGTGGGCCTTGAACTCTCAAGTGCACATATTAACTCATTTAGTGCCATTGACGGCTATAGACGCAAAAAAATTCATTTGAACTATTTCTATTAGTTTAACATTTTTTTCCCACTTTTTTTAACAAAAGTATGAAAACCTAGATTTTTTTTTTTAATTATTGTACATTTAGAACAGATATAAAATTTGTGATTAATCATGAGTCAGTGAAGTCATGCGATTAATTCTGATTAAAAAATGTAATTGGCTGACGCCCCTAATTTTTTTTTCAATTTTTTAAAATGATTAATTATTAAAAATTAGGGGCATAATATTTTTCGTAATTAATCACACGACTTCACTAGTTAACTCACAATTAATCACATATTTTAGATCTGTTCTAAATGTACAATAATTTTTTTCTAGGTTTTCATACTCTTGTTAACAAAAGTGGGGAAAAATGCTATACTAATAGAAATAGTTCAAATGAGTTTTTGACATCTATAGCCGTCAATGGCAGTGAATGAGTTAGGATGGAGGAGGCACACGCACTGCCCATTAGTTTGTGCATGGACGCAAGTGACAAAAATGGATGGCATCACGGCGACTCATTTTAAAGCAAATTAAATCTACAAACTTAGTACTTAAGCTTGACAGAGAGCCTTCCGATCATTTTGTGTGTTCCAATTAACCTTTAAAAGGGTCCAACCTTTGCACGGAAGGACATGGATCAATGCCCACGATGATACACATCTGCCCCGCACCTATAATGGCTTGAAAAAGTGGCTTTGTAAATGCTGCGTAAATATCAACCAACGGGTATTTGCCTTGAGTCCACAGGTCCGGTGTGTGCCAGGTGCAGATAGAAAGCGCAGAGTTGGTGAAGCGTTTGAGAGTTGTGCAATTTGGGATATAAGGTCAGGCCGACCCTGAACATGCCCACAGCAGAACACATGCTGTGAATGGGGAGTTGGTGTGTCCTTTGCCAGTTGCTCAAACATGACAAACGCGACAAATTGTTTTCGCAAAGTGTTTGGCTTCACTGCACCTTTAATTAGGTTCTACAAGGCTCTCGCACTCAAGATGGAAGACTAGAATTCTTCTACGGGGCAAAAGGACTGAAGAAAATGTCCCCAATGTATGATGTGACAGAATCAACCAAACTCCTACTATTTGCATTTAAATGAGTCAAATTAAACCTCTGCATATATTTTAATGCATGCAGTGAAACCTTTAAGGTTCACCAAAATCTGTTCCAGGATGCTGTCAAACCTCCTATTAGTTCAAATTTTGAAATTTTTCAGTTTCCTCATGGAGAACCTTTTTTCCCAGGTTAAACCATTAACTGTAAACAAAAATGTTAAGTTATAAAGTTCACAGCGATTGTACCCAAAAAACAAGTTCACCACTATTGTCTGGGTCCCAAAAATAGCAAGAATAGCAAAAATCCATGTATGATTGATGCAACCCCCCAAATCTAAAAAAAAAATAAAAACAAAACAAAACAAAAAACAATCTGCAAATCTGTGGGTGCTGGAGCGCAAGCATGCGAGAGTTCATTAATAGTTGTAATACTTTGACAATCAAATAAATCTAAAGCACAATATTAAGATCACATGGCATTAGATAATTACATTGCAGATACATTGCATGAATCAATGTGTGTGTGTGTTTTGTTTTGTTTTACATTTTTACTGTTAAATAAAAGTAAAAAGAAGCTAACAGTGTTGGGAAAGAGTAGGTTATCACTGCCGAAATTGATGCTAATTTCTTGTTAGCATTCGAATGGGATCCTCCATTGACTATAGCATTAGCACTAGCGACGTTTTATAAACAAAGCATGTCTTACATTTAAATATACAATGTGTGTATTTCTTCTTCTAGTATGTTTACGCTTAGGGGAGGCAGAATCACATACATAGCGTTTGCTACTCAAGCAACACAGCTCTGCTGTGATTTACATCGGGCAAGCATGTGTTGCATTTTGATGATGTGTGTGCTTGCGACAACACGTCGCCGCTGGGGTTGCCAAATAATGGCATCTCCCGCCTAATTAGGGTCGTTAACGGTGTTTTTGCTCTGATTTTCTCTTTGTAGTCTAACCGGAGAAAACCTGGCAACCTGGAGTAAGGGTGAAGAAAAAAAAAGAACTGCGTTCATTTGCCCCAGAATGAGCTCATTCACGGGAACCATTTTCAATTAGCCATGGAAAATCAATAAGTAGCCTACCTCATTATTTTTGGTATTTATTGCTTTACACACATCCAAAAATGTATATATAACGATTGCTTTTCCAAAATGAAAATTTGGACTCAGAACAAAAACAATTATTGAAAAACATCCAACAGTACTGATCGTTGCAGATTGATTTTAAGTATTGTTTTTTGTGACCAGGGATTTTGTACAGTAGCATTATCTAAAACACGTTAGCTGCCACAATCAGTCAACCGAAACAGTATATACACACTTCCTCACATATATCATCATGACACCATGGTTGAAAAAGAATGGAAATAACTGTTGTTTGTGTGATTTATTTCCAGTCTTCTACTACAAATGCGGGCTTCCGTGTGGACGTGAATGAACTGAAAACAATGCCAATAGACAGTGGTGAAAGCTATTGTCATGTCTTCCTCCTCAAGAGTCATGTTTTGTCCCTCTAAACAGAACACACCGCAGTTGTCCATGTTATATACGGATAATATGACTGATGGATCGTGGTCGTGGTCCAGACTGGTTGTGGCGGCTGTCAAGTTAATGTCGCTTTACGAATGCATGTTAGCAAACTTTTGGGTTATGTAAAGAAAATCTTTCAATTTTGTATTTTTGATCTGAATCAAAATTTTGGAGATGAAAAATCAGGAAATTGGGAAGGGCGGGGGGTGGTTGTGTCAGGGGAAAAAATGAAATGTCTGCTGGATATTCTTCTCGCTTCACATTCTTCTCCTGCATTAGGAAGAGCTGTTGCCAAAAAGTCAAATAAAAACTACAAATAAGCATCTAATCCTTTGGCACTTGCTGATCTGACCTCTCCTGAGGTACATATCTTGTGTTTGGAATCAACATCTTGTGTGATGATACAATGCATGATATCAAGACACCTTTTGTAATAAGTGTTGGAAAAAGCCGAGCAAAAAAACAAAAACATGCCCAGAGTTAATCCTTTGATGCCTGCTGAACTGAGGTCCGAGGAAGTCTTGTGTGACATCATGCATGACAGCAGCCCCGGCTCGAAGCAACACAAGTCAACAAGAGACAACAACACATTTTTTTCACAAATTGTGCTCCTGGTTGTAAGTTTGTACTAGTTGTTGTGCAATTTTGTGAGGTTATAAGAGTCATTACAGAGCATGGGCGGAATGTTTGTATCATGGTAAGCAGGTGTCACATCAGGTCGGGACTGATAAGCGTCAGAGAGGCTTTAATCTGACAGGCAAGGTCATGTTTTACAGCTAAAAATGTCTACTTTGTGCTTTGACTGCACACTGACCAAACACACTATCACAAAAAATAGACGTCACTTGTGCATGTGCAAATATGTGTATATTGCTCCTGTGTGGAGATGAGCTGCCTGTCACTCAGCAGGTATCTGGCCATGGAGGTCACACCCCGATAGTTGCCGGAAGAAGAGATTATGCCGGTGTGTGTGTGTGTGTGTGATTTTTTTTTTTTTAAGGGCATGAAAAGCAGATTATGCATTGTGATAGCAGACTGGGTTAACGTAGTCGACTGTGTTTGCATACAGGGGTGTCACGGCCTTGCAGGTTGAGCTTTAATCCCCACACGCGCTGAATCCTTGCCGGCTGATTTGGCACTTTTTCAGAGTATTAGGCTACCAGGCGAGGAAGCTTTGTTTACCTAACAGGAAAGTCATCATGTTTTCAAGAAGAAAAAAAAACATCCAAACCTTATTTTCCTCTCTTTTCTGCTCCTCATCTCTCGTGTAAGTACTCTTTTACCTTGGTTTACTTGAGTGGCATTGAAGCTCCATTAATCCGTGTGAGTCGCACCTTGACAAAAATGTGGTACCATACAATAAAGTTCTTCATGATGAGATGAGACATAAAGTTTGCTGGGGAAAGAGACCTTGAATTGAAGGTAATAAGTGCTTTAACATAACCAAAGTAAACCGTCATGAATGCAATACAGTAAAATGCTGTTTTAAGAAGGAATGCACGATAATATCGGTAGCCGATAATTATCGCAATTATTAACCAATTTGACATCCTAGAGATAAGCCAGATAATAAAGAAATCCACGGATAATAATAAACATGCCACATTGGTCCATCTGTTGTGTTTGTGGCTCAAGTTGTGCACTGCAAACAGTTGGGTCAAAAATAAGCCAACTATGGGTCAAAAATTGACCGATCCTCTACTCTGAGTCAAGAAATGTGTCTTTTAATGTAAAACAACTCGTAAATATTGGTCAGATCCTTTACTTGGGTAAAATAATTTAAATTAAAATTTTAAAAGGGGTCATTTTGCATAAAACAACACAGAAAGTTGGGTCAAATTGACCCATAAAGTGCATCAATCCATTTTTGATCCATAATTGGGTTACTTTTGACCCAACTATTTTTAGTGTGCCCAACTCCTCAACCCCTCCCCTCTCCTATAGTAGTGTCGCATATTTGTAAGTTCATAATGCACGCAAACCTCGTGCTCACAGAAGATGCATACTGGCGACATGGCATTCGTCAATGTGGGCTTTTTTTTTTACTGCGCTGTTATGGAAAATAACTATTTATCACGTATTAACACCATTTTATACTGTATTGTGGAAACCTGTATTTTCTTTAACAATGGACTTTTCACTTCTTGTACATGAAGCAATATCGAAGTGACCTTGACTGATAAGTCTACTTGATACAGACTGCTTGCTTTCCTGTCTAGCTGACCCTCCCTTTCTCCTCCCGAAACCTAACCAGGCTGCATAAAAAATCTTCCCATGATAATTTACTGTGCACTCTCTCGCAGGTCATGTCTGCTCTGTAAGACTTGTGTATATTTGAAGCTTCAAATATAAAGAAACCCAAAAGACACTTATTTTTATTCATCTCGCCTAACTACTGAAAATTCCACAACGCTCCCCAAAATGTTACCCTCGCAGTTTTTTGTTGCATTTTTAAAACATGACTGGTTTGTTTTGGCAAACTCAAAATGAGTTACTGGTTGTCTTTGAAGCAGAGATATCAATAAAATTCAGCTTCGTGGTGCTTTACACAATGTTTCAATGCATTTGTACATGTTAGACTTACAGTATAGTAGGATTTGAAAGTATATTTGTTTTCAAGTTAATTTAGCAAACAATTATCGATTTCGGCACTTTCTAAATAATTGGTTTATTAGTATCGGCTGAAAATATCATTTCCGTGCATCCCTAGCTTTTAGTCCTATGTTGATTGATTTGAAGAGTGTGTCACATGTTTGCACAGGGCTTTGTTTGCAACTGTGTGCAGTGGGAGGCCTTCAACACGCAAACTGTCACAGTGCAGAATTCAATCTAGAATTGATCATTATTGCTGATTTCATGCCAGCAGCAAGCTAAATGCAGAAAGGCAGATTAACAACAGAGGAAATTAGCAAGGTTGAATACATATTAAAATCGATAGGAAAAGCTTGCTTTGATCAATGGTCTCTCAAATAGTAATGAATTCAGAGCGAAAAGTTTTGGTATACGTTATTAACCACATATTTTCTAACTCATTTGAAAAGCTGCAGGGTTTATTTCCCATTAAGTTGACAACACCAATATGGTTTGCCAAAATCCTTTGTGCTAATTGTGCGTTGTTTGCAAAAAGTCATTTTCTGTTAGAGTGCACAAATCCATTACAGGGCTCTTCTTACCTCATATAATGGAGATTGAATTAATGCAAAGGCTCAAACATGTGGCCCGGGACTCCCGAAGATATGATTGATCATCGTATTGCTGGCTATTCATCCAGCTTGAGCTCGTTAATCGATACCATTACTTCTTCGGGATTTCATGCTGGCCTACTAACAAACCCAAAAACAAATTCAAATGAGGGATTGCTTTCACATACTTAAAATAGAATTTCTTTTTTTTAAAACATTTGTATTCGAATTGCAATTTGTTTTTTCAGTGGATAGCCAATGTATATGTTCATCTTTCGCCTTGTCCCATTCTATCTTATCTCCTTTATTAGACCTTATCTCTGCTTCCACATTCCCTTTTTCCTTTCCACCTTATTAATTATGCTGCTGCTCACCTATACAGAGGGATTGCGAGAGGCCCCTGCGTCATGCTAGCGGGAGCATTTTCTTCTCTGGTCCTCTCATGTCCTGCCCTATTGACATTGACACCTATTCAACGTCATGGGGTCTCTTTGAGCACAATTCCCCATGCAGTCCCCAGGACAGCCCGACTCAGTGATAAAACTCCCCAGACGCTCCGCCTTTATGCTGCAGCCTGGGCTAATGCTCCCAAGCTAGCCAATACATACGAATACAGAAAAGGGAATATGAAGGAAGCTGCAGCATAGAAATCATTCCCACTCGCGCTTCCCCTGCTGCCTTATCAGCCCACTGCATGAGCCGCATGGCCTCGTCTCAATCACCCCCCGCCCCAACCGCCTGCTTGCTTCGTTTCTACTGACGCCACTTCAACAGCAGTTCACTTCTATTTAATACACTGACAAAATATGATATTACTTTGTAATGTTAGTGCTACGTTCCAGTTCTCAGCAGTGTGATGGTATTACAAAATACCGTCCAAAACTGTTCACACCATGCAGCCCAAACACAACCGGTGTTGCAGAGTAAGCATGTGTAGTATTCGTTGCGCTCCTCATTACAACATGTGCACGACATGTGTGCATAGCCGGCAAGTGTGAAAAAGACATACAATCGTACATGCAATTTCAAATATTTGTGTAATCGCACCAGGTCAGGACACGTTACAACTGACCTTTAAAAAACAAACCAACAAACAAAAACACTTTGCATTAATGAATTATATCAAGCCTATTTTCTACTCTAATTGTACTTCATATTTGATATGAGTATTGCCATGGATGGTAACGAGTGAAGAGTGTAGCTACATTATAGACTACTCAAAATCACCTAAAGTGAAGCATTATTGAAAAATGTAGCTGTAGTAAATGTTTTACGGTTGATGTAATGTATCCTTAATAATAGAATACACTGCATGACACTTTAATGATATATTATTAAATATAATAACTTATTGTACATTTTCATGGTATAAGTTAGTGGGGGTAGGACTAGATAACTTCTTGTACTTCTTACTACTCCCTTTGAATAGGTAAATTCTGACTTTACTAATAAATATTTTCTTTTTTAACTGTTATTAACTTTTATTTTCTATCTTTCACTTTTATTTTATACTGTAGAGACTAATACATTGGGGGGGGGGGGATCCGATACAGATTATTAGTAGTCGCGAAGGCCGAGAAATCAATATTTATTTTCAGTTAAAGGGAGAAAAATATTTTATAAATAAATAATTTTTAAAAACACAAACCCCTACTCTTTGTTGAAATGTCTTATTAAACCATATGTTTATTGAACTACTTTTCAGATTTGCAAAATGTTGACCTTTAAAAAATATATAAATAAATAAATAATAATAAGTCTTACAATAGACATCTTTGTTTTAAAATACAAATAAAAGGTTCAGGGAGAAGCCAGAGTCATAAGTATATCTTAAAAAGTTTAAATAAAACTTAAACAAATACTTTAGCTACTTATAGTTTTCTATAGTGAAATATTTTTTTCCAAAATTCCTAAATAGCTGAAATGTTAAACTTTCACGTATCTTTGTTTTAATGTCAAACAAAACAAAAGATGCAGTGAGTTCCCAGGGTCAGCAGCATCTCTTACAAGCTGAAATTTAAAATAAAGAGTTCCCTGAGGTTAACACAGTTTTGAATTAATCTTTTATCGGCCGTCAGATTTTTTTAAAAGTCCAATACCAATAATCAGCCCGGCCGATACTATCACTTAATTATATTGTGACTTTAAAAATGGCGTTACCTCTTTATTTACGCAGATGTTTTACAGGTGTTTATATTTTGCAACGCTAACCTGTCCATCTAAATGTATTCAACGTAATGAGTCCAAATAATAGAAATAACTTCATTTATTTCTTTAACATTGACAAACTTAAAAGCTTCCCCCCGTGAGCTCCTAATGCAAAGGTTTTATTTATGGGATAATAGTTCCTGGAGGTCACGGTAGCACTTGTCACAGCATGTTGTTCCACAGGGGTCACGCAACAAACCGCAGCAGTCGCTCCTGCTGCAAGTGTGTGTGCGTATGTGTGTGAGGACCTAAATGTGATAACCCCAACAGCCTTTGCCTCTCCCTATCTGCACATTGATCCCAACACACACACACAATATGTGATGTTAATGAACCTAATCTCCAGAATCACCAGGTCTATGGGCCGGGAAATTAACGAGAGCAGGTTAAACACACACACAGTACATTCACTGACACCGCTTTCAAACAGCGTGTGCATGTGTGTGTGTGTGTGTTGGGGTGAAATTGGTTTTCCTCAGGATTAAAGGATTAAAAAGGCTGTTAGTTCCTCAAAGTGCTCCAAATACCCCCCTCAATATTCATTACGGCGAATACAAAAGGCAGAGAGGAGCTCATAATGGCTCCAACCTTCTAATCATTTCAAGCAGGGCCGCTCCAGATCGCTCACCAACGGCTACACACACTCTTTTATTATCATTAGCTGAACTATTAGCATGCGATAAGCACTGTCTTGAAATCGCAACAGGCCAGATTCCTTGTTACAGATGATTATGGAACCGGAGTCCGAAAATGGCGGCCATATCATTTTGCCACCTGCTGTTTGAAGAGTCACCTCCTGTCTCCACCTTTGCTCAAAGACAATGCAGACAGGGCTGGTCGCCATAAACATTGTTAAGGGGTAATAAATCCATATCTGTGTGTGCTATCACAGCCAGGAGGCAGTTTAGGTTTCATGAAAAAGAGAGGGGGTGGGGGGATTAATTGAAAGTGATTGAACATTTCGTACCGTGCCCTTTTTCACCCAGCAGGTTGCCACTTGTTCCCTGACAGCAATAGAGGGACGGCTTTACATTGCGTGTGCGCAACTGTTGGAAGCCACACAAGGCCGAAATGGATGGGGGGGCTTTCATTTGGTTATTTGACTGTAGCAGCAATGCAATGGATGAGGAAAAGGACAAAAAGCACATGATAGTTGCAAGAAACCACAGTGATTTGACTGAGTCTATTTTGTGATCATTTTGAAGCAAATGACATGTTGACAAGTCACGGTTACATAATGTGAGCATTAATATAAGCACAGTGGATCAAATCTTAGCCCTACTAACAATTATACATCACAATGAATTTTCTTCATTGTTATATACCAGGGGTCACCGACATGATGCCGGCAGGCCTGTTCTAAAATAGCTCGCCATTGATGGGACTAAAGTTGGACGAGTACCAATATCAAGTATCAATATCGGGATGATACCTGGTCTTATTTCAAGGTATTGTAGTACATGTGATGGCACCTCTTGTGATCATTTTAAGTTTAGGAACTAGTAATTAGACATGAGAAATGTGAAATTAGAAGAATAGAAAATTGCCATTAAATGTATTCAATTTTAAGGAAAATGACCTGTCACAGTTTTTAGGGGGGGACATTTTATTTATCTTAAGTACTACATGGTCAATTTTTTCCAGTAGATTTTACACTAAAAAGACTATATTTGAACCCACTCTAAACAGAGTAAAATTTTACACTTTTTTCATTACATTTACATTTTCCTCTGAATATTTTACTGTCTTCCAACTGTGAATTTTACTCTGTTTAGACTGGGACCAAAAAAAAGTATTTTCTGAGTAAAATGTACTTAAAAAAAAAAGAATTAGTGTGTAGTGGTTCTGTATTGCTGATTACTAAAGAGATTTCTGTATCGGTCTAAAAAAAAAAATGATGTCGAACATTCTTAGTTGGAACATTGTGATTTTCTAGGAATGTTGTAGAATTGCTTATTCAAAATGACTGGCATGCTATAGAAATCGTGTTGCATATCGGTATTTTATATGTTTCCTAATTATTGTGAGAAATTATAAACATGATTGTCATCACATACTGTATGAATATTGAATAATGACTAATAATAATAATAATAACAATAATAATAATAATAACATTGTGAAAGGAAATTTTAGTGTTATTTCAGAAGTGTGCATCCAACAGGTCGCATTAATCACTACCTAAAAGGTAGTTCTCAGTCTCAAAAAGGTTGGTGACCCCTGTTATACATCTTGTAAAGTATACGGAAACAAACGTACATATCTTGACTCATTTTGATTTATGTTTTACATCTTGAAAAGTGATTGCTTGTTTGTGGTCAAAAGTATAACAATCGTCTCACTCGAGATGGAAATAAATTAGGACTCATTCATTACAGGAGGAAATGATGAACAGGTCGTCAGCAAACACCCCCCCCCCCCCCCCGCATATTCAGGGGTGGCTTGACTGTGCAGGGGAATACGCAGTGTATATTGAGGGTAAAACACCCCATCAGCAGGAGATGGAAAACTATTATGCACGTCATTTATCCTGCCTGTTGGCACGTACCCCAGCACCACTTCAATCATGACTCAATGCGAGTGCAGAAAAACACTCACAAAATCAAAGATGGAGTCCTAATTGGGTCCGCACAAGAAATGCTCTGTTCCCACACTTTAGGCTAACTTGTGGTTGACACGCCCTTGTAAAGGTCACTTGCTGGTCAGCGCAACTACAAAAAAAATAAAAATACCTTAGCAACAATTTGGACATTTACCATATTTGCTGTTCCTCTAACTTTGATCTATGCCCATCATCTTTTTTTTCTATTTGATCATTAGTTGATGATTCCTGCCACTATGCTGTTTCTTACCATTTGGCAAGAAGATGTGCATAGGTGGGCTATGAAGAGGTCCGAGAGGATATACTTTTCCAGTCTTTTTTTTTTTCACCATCATTTTTCTTGTTGTCTGTGGTTGCGAGTCCTCCTCGGCTAATTCATCCCGAAGGTTGTATGGATGTCAGTCTAATGACATTCACATATGCTTCCAGAGCTTCCTTATCATTTTAAACCCTTGGGTGTAGCTCTTTTTATTCTGGGTAAAAAGTTGTTCTTGTTCTTGCAGGGGAAAACCAACAGAAGGCAACAAAATCATACAATTATTAAAAATCCTAGTTTAAAGCCTGTTTTTTTTTTTTGCTTAAAATCTTTGCAACAAACTTCTAGTTGTAAAATAACTCAAATGTAAATCTTATTCCACAATGCACTTTACAATGTGAATAATCTTGAGCGAAGTGAATGGTGAGTTTGCAGTGTTTTTTCTTTGTTGGAAGTTATCTGTGCATCTCCAGGAGCCGAGCCTCTGAAGAGTCCCCTCTGAGAGCTGCCAATGATATTGTTCCCCGTGATGTGCATCTGCTGCTTTGATAATCCAGTGATTTCACTTTCGCGGGGGGATTCTGGGAGCGCAAACATGCAACGACACACAAACTCCTCGACTGTGACTGCAGCCATTGTTCCTCCCAAACAATGTCTTCACTTTGATGCCTGTGACGCTTGGCCGGTCGAGGGGAGGTTTTTGCAATCTGTGCACCCAATTCCCACTTGCTTTTTTTTTAACCCCCTTTCTGCTTGTTTCTTTAGAGATACCTAAACTCTAAAAACTTCAGTTGCATCCTCAACACGTTCAAGGCCTACATTTGTGAAAGTGACAGGGTGACAAGATACACGATATGTGTAAAACATGGCAGGAAGGGAATTCAAGAGGTCACTTTTTATGATGACATCACATGTACTGCTAAACGTTTACGCTTTTTTTTTTCATGCCTTTAAAAGCCGCGCCAAAATGTGAGCTGGGGCTTTATTGTCCTGCGGCAGTGGCAACATGCCTGTTCCACTCTTGATTGACAGGTTCAATCCTCCAATGTGCTTTGGCACAAAAGGCAACAAGCTGATAGGAAATTGGCTTTTGTCCCCGCCTCTGAGCTACTTAACCTGCCCTGATTTCTCATTTATTAAAACAGTCCTTACACACAGCGAACAAATGCATCGCAGTGGTGTAATTAGTACCACTGACTCATTGGGAGAACAATTGTTTGCAATATTATATGATTAGAAAATATTCTAACGCTTCCATTTTGTATTTATAAGTTTTTATTTTTAATATTATTTTTTGAGGGGTGAAATAAAGAGAAAGTAGCATATATTGTTCATTCTCTTTTATAATATGGACTAGGAAAATTTGAATTAAACTACTCATGTTTTATTCATGAATACAACTTGAAAATAATTGATATATTTTCAGGGGTGAATTAAAAATAAAAAATAAAAGTAGAATGTGTGTGTATAAACGCTAATAAGTAACCCGAAGTAAATAGAATAAATAAAAGCCTGTCAGCAGGAGCTTGCGGCCTTTCGCTCCTCTGTCGTTGCCTGTGAAAGACAATATAACAGTGGTTCTGCGCCCCCTACTGGCGAATGCCGACAAGTGTCCATCGGCTGATGCAGTTATGATAGGAGTGAGATGCAAGGCTTGTAGCTATGTGGCTGCGTCCGCTCTCAAGCTGCGTCAGGGACAACAGCCTGCAGCGTACACAGGTAATTATAACAACAAGCAAGACTCGAGGATTACCTCTTGCAAGCTCTTTATATTTAACAGTTTATTTCACAGTGATATGCATAACATTCCCTATAATAGGACATAGAAAAAGGCGTATCGTTTATTAATAAACCTAAGCACATTTAGAATAAGTCAAGGTTTTTGCTCAACAAGTCAATAATTTTGAAGGAAGTTATAATGTGCCACATTCATATTCTACTCTAGCTGACAAATAATTGAGCAATGAGGAACACATTGAAAGGCAACGTGAAAGTGACAACGGGGGAATATTTTCACCTAAAACAAAGAGTAGACAATAAGATGAAGAGATGTAGATAAACCAAAATGATAAAAGCAAACCTGCACTCAAGAATGAAAATGTAGAGCAGAAATGGGGGTCGAAAGAAAAAAAAAAGATAGTTGTCCTCATGCGCGGAGAGACAAAACACAAGGGGGCAGTGAGACGTGACACAACACATTACACTGGAACCTCGACTGAAGACGAGAGAAGACATCAGTGTTTATTGTTTGACTCAAGGGTGCAGGGAGGAAAGTGATGCTGAGGAGGGAATGTGGGCAAATTAAACAAATCCATTGTTAAGCATTTCCAGCACCTTCAAACAATGGTGAATAATTACACTCACTGACTGTGTCTAATTAGACAGGTGGTATTATTTACACTTGTGGGTTTGTTTGTGCATCTTCAAACATACCACATATTCTTTTTTTAAATTATTACAGCATACTGTATAGTGATTTAACTGCGAAGTACTTTCTCCCAACATCAAAAGATTTAAATTACAAGGTGCAAACGGAAACGAAGTCCAAAAACGTTCAACAAAAGTTTCAGGAGGAAGAACAGCAACATTACAAAAGTGGCCAGTCAAAAGATGAGATCATCAGCTAATCAGCTCACTGGTGTGAAAATGTGCTCATTCACGGACAGGTCAGACTGTTTTTGTTTGTCGCGGCAGGCATGCGGGTGGGTAAACAAATCCGGTTTTAATAAGGCCGTGTAGTTGATAATCCTCGCCTATCAGCAGGTGAGGGCCAACATATGGGCCGAGCCCACGACCAAGGGACACACACACACACACACAACAGCTGTCACTTGCTTTCCAAGACAAGACGGATTCAACAAGAGCACCGTGGTGCCGTTGGCAAGAAGAGGAAAGAAAGGTACTAGCAGCCAGGAGGAGGGAGAGCATTGGTGCTCGCGACAATTTCCTGCGGCCGCCCTATTAGACGCAAAGCATCCTAAATGACGCATATTTCAGCGAGCGGGAGCGCTGTAGCTAAACTAATTTACCAGTTTGTTGTTGTGAACACAATACGTTGGACTTGTTCATGGTTACTTTGCTCTTGTGTGTTTTATGGGGATAGGATGCTCTCAGTGAGAAGGAGAAAAAAATCAATTTGCCCCCTGACTGACTCACTTGCACACATCCATGCATTGACACACACTCGCACGTTGTCTTTTGACTTTGCTTTTTGACGAATGAAGGGAATTCATGTTGTGTTAAATGTGAAATGTTAACCAAACTTGGATTTTGGTGAGGAGGCCATGCAAAAAGGCTAAATCTGCTGTCCGTTCTTTGTTCCCTCTCATAGACTGCCGGCAATGACTTCCCTCTGCTTCTCTATTTTCCTTACCATCTTTTGCCATGATTCATCCTTCCTTTCTGTTTCTGTGGCCACCCTCTCTTAGCGCCCCCCTCCTCCCTCACCACCATCGCAACCCATTTCTGCCTCTTATGAAGTGTGAAAAATGATCGCTCGCAGGATGAAGTGGACAGAATTTGCCGGCGTAATGGCCTGACAAAATGAATCGTGGCCTTCCTCGACATCCATCACCACTCCGAGGCGACCGTGGTTAAGATCTGTGAAGGTGCTGGCTTATTGATTACTAGTTGTAACTACAAAGTGTCTGATTCAGTGTTTGTGGCAAGGCGGGAGAGGTGTGTGAGTGTGCGGGGGTTGGCGCTGGGTGGAAGGGAATACGTGCTCAGAAATCCTCTTTTGATAGATTTTAAATGGTGAAATATTGATTTCTGTCTGGTCCAAGGCCTAGCCCGAGTAGGCCGCAGCCATTTGTTGGAGTGATAATGCCGGACACTCGCTTCTGCTGGTCACCATCAGTCATCATGACACCTGGAAAAATGAGCCAGGAAAGAACAAGTAGTGGAAGCCAGAGGAAGAATTGAGAAGAGAGGTGGATAAATAAATGTACTAGACAAACCCCTCACCTTCATTCAGTGGCAGCACAGATCTGAAAAGTGAATATTCAGTTTGCAGCAACATTTCCATGCTTAGGATCACAAAAAGGCACCAAACAACATAATCGCCCTCCAAGCAGTTCGGCATCTTGCTGTGGCTAAACTGGGATGGGGGGATGATTTGAGATGATGTGTGTGTGCAGAATACACTATGTATACTTTATGCATACAGTATGGTAATGAAGTCAGATGAAAAGCTGATTCATATCTGTTTGTTTATCATCCAGTTAGTTTTTTTTCAAAGCTAAGTGTTTTATAAAATATATATACTCTAGATTTACCACTGTTTAAATTAGTGATGGTAAAATGAGGCTTCATGAAGCGCCAGCGTTATATATTTTTTACTCCTCTAGATAGTGCACTCGCTTCCAAGAGAAAGGCTAGTGCAATTGAAATTGATTAAATTTCCACTGTATATTTAAACCAGAAGTGCCATCTAGAGGAGTAAAAAAAAATTACACATATGCTTTACAAGCATTTAAAAATAACTCATTTGCTCACAAAAACATATAAATACGTTCTATTTTAAATATTACCATGGTCCTAAAAATTTATTTATACGTTTTTGTTAATGTTTTTTTTTTTGCACTCATTCACTGCCATTGACAGCTGTAGACGTCAAAAATTCATTTGAACTATTTACATTTAACATTTTTTCCACTTTTGTTAACAAGAGTATGAAAACCTAGAATTGTTTTATTGTTCATTTAGAACAGATATAAAATGTATGATTAATCATGAGTTAACTAGTGAAGCCATGCAATTAACTACGATTAAAGAATTTAATCGCCTGACGCCCCTAATTTTAATAATAATAATCATCATACTCTTTCTACTCAAAAGTGAGGGGAAAAAAGTTAAACTACGAGAAATAGTTTAAATGATTTTTTTTACGTCTATAGCCGTCAATGGCATTTAATGAGTTAATAAGAAAATTTAATAAAATGTACAGAATAAAAAAGTTTGTTTATCATGATTCCATGCTGCTGTCACATTCATTGTGCTGCACCTTCTGGTGTGCCTGCCGACCTTGGCGACCAGGGGGCTGCCCCACTCTGGTTCAAATATCCATTGCTTTAACTTTGACTGCTAACCCTTAGCATGGCAGTAGAGTTTTTTATTGTTTGTTAGCTTTAAGTTATGTATACTTCTCCATAAGGCAAAGCTATAATATTTTGTTTTACACATACAATAGATAATTGTCTTTGTTTTCTGTTTAATGAGACAACTTTAAGTGGGAGCAGCACTGAACAGTTTAAAGTCTCCTTTTTGATCAATTGTTCAATATTTGCCAAACTGCTGCTGATTGTGAAGTAAGTCAACTTGAGTTCACTGTCACAATTATGTGCTCGTATCTCAAGTTTGCGCTTGTAAGTTAAAGAAAGAAATTGGCTGAAAGAGAGCTTGTATCTTGAAAAAATCGTAAGTCAGTGTCTGTACCACAGGACACCACTATACAGTTGTATTTTCTACTTGTTTTAATGTTCAAATGTTTTTGCAAGGATGGAACGGTTGCATGGAACTCCAATTCGTTTTGATTGGGGGAAATTGTTTTTATATCCGATTAAATAGAGTTACAAGCTTGGTCATTGGCCGAATTAAACTCATACAGTAAATCAAAGAACCCCTGTTCATATGAACCACCGCATATTAAAACATCTACTTTGGGTTGTTTGTCTATTCCGTTGTATCAATAGCGTACCCAAGAGATAACTACAATACATCGTGATATCGATATTTTGCCCAAGCACTTGTGGTGATGATTAGACCATGTAAATGTGATGAATAAACACAAGCAGGTAACATTCATCTACATTAAAGACCTGGGAGACATGTCTGCTGAGCCACCCCAATTTCAGGCTGTTTGTTACCCTGATAAGCTGGAATTCATCACACTTTTAATTCTCAACTATTGCAACAAACTGTGCCGTTTTCTCAGGGGTCTGCACCTGACACAGGCCCACGAGATAGCATGAGGAAATGCTTGGAATGCATAAAAAGATGCAATCATTCGATAGCTAAATTAGCAGACAGATACAGGTAAAATATGGAGGAGTCATCTACCCCTTAAGTGGTTCCACTTTACTGCATTGTCTAATTATGAGGCATCTGCATCAGTCTGGAAATCTGAAGAATTAACATACAGTTCAAATTCTCAGACAACAAGCGAGGAAATGCAAATGACACACTATGTGGTCTAAAAGCACATTTCCAATTCAGTGAGTTAGGATTAAGATTTTAGGATGAGCATTTTTTTTAATCTTACTGTTCACAGCTTGACTGTTTAAATTCACTCTCTTGGACACTCACCCTGGGATCACACACACACACACACAAAGCTTGCAGATGTGCAACTATACAATGAACCCCAGCTATTTGTGGGGGACAGGGACCGAGCACTTCTGCGAATAATGAAAATCCACAAATAATTGATGTGTACTGATAAAATACATATTTTTACTTTATGTACTTTTTACTGTTTTCTGAATGCCAGAAGAGGGTGCCAAAGGAATATATAAATAAATAAATAAATAAATACAGTTCCTCAACTCACTTCAGAGCACAAAGATGCCACCACACGGCAGCAAAACAATACTGTTATTGCTTTGGCCTAACCACCCAAAAGGGTAGTTTTTCAGCATATAAAGCTAAAGAACCACTTAATTGCCACACCCACTCACCTGAGTGAGCAGCAGGGGCCACACTTAGGAATCATTTGGGGATTTACCCCCCCCAATAGGTCCCATTTTTATAGTGTTTGGTATGACCCGGCAAGAGATTCAACCCACAACCTCCCAGTCATTCTATATTCTACTACCAGGCCACTGAAATGGGTAATAAAAGATATTTTTAAAAATAGTCATCGAATTGAAGCGTTTCTTCATCTGTAGCTTCAGTGTCAAACTGCCATCATTGCTAATTTGCATTAACCCATCGATTAGAGATAGACCGATATGTTTTTTTCACAGCCGATACCAATGCCGATTATTATTAGTCTAGGAGGCTAATAACCAATATTTGGAGCCGATATTAATTTTCAGTAAAAAGGGGAAAAAAGATATCGGCGTCCCAAAATTTTTTTTAATACAAATGTCAATCTTGACTTTGTTGTATATAATGTCTAAAGCATGTTTAGTGAAAAAAAAATTCTGACTTGTCAAAATGTAGATTTTTTTTTGTTATTTATCTTAGACATTAGCCATCCTTTTTAATTTCTAACAAAATATTTAGAGAGGTTACCAGTACGTCTTAAAAAGTTGAATGGAAATTTAAACAAGTGCAGTAAATATTTTTTTTTCCCAAATTTAAAAATATATGAAATCTTAAACTTTTGCATTTCTTTGTTTTAATGTCGAACAAAAACAAATTGTTCAGAATGTTCCCAAGGTCAACAGCATCTCTTATAAAGTTAACAGAATATTTGAATAAATAGTTCCCTGAATTTAAAATGGTTTTAGATGTACTTTTTATCAGCCGTCAATTTAACAAAAACGTTTTTTAAAGGCTTATTCATCAAAATGCCCAAAATTGCCCCCGATAATCGATCCATCTATGATGTTTCTCATTGTATGTTGGCTAGCGGACTAGTAACCCGGACACATCAGGCTGGCATAGTGAGGATGAACATGAAATCTGATTGGTTAAAGAAATAGGTCCTTGACATGGCGGCACATAGTGGGAAAAAAAAAAAAAACTCATAACATCTGCATAAAAGTAGTGGAAGCAGTGCAATCATGTTAATGCTACAAAATTGATACAATCTATTGGGATATGCATTGGAACTTTGGCTGGAAGTATGGGTCAGTGCTTCTGATCACCACTCCCACCACTACATAAAACATGCATGCTGGGTTCTGAAGACATTTAACATTTTCAATTTGATGTTTTACTGTTTTTGAATTTACTTATAGGCATATCAATGTGATATAATCATGAGTGTTTAAAAGAATACAGTGGGTCGGTGATTTGGTGGACTTTATTTGATCTTCGTACCCTCAATGCTGTTGGAAGGGGAATGTGCATGATGTGTCAGAGTCTCTTAGGGACTGAAGGTTTGGGGTCAGATTTTGATTGCTTCTGTTCCCCCAATCAAGAAGGGGAACTGTATAAAGATGTCTGTTTACCGTCAACCTTACACCTTTGTTCAATCTAGGAGATGACATGTCTGCCCTTTGTTCAATCAAGAGCCGGGAGGAGGAACCTTTTATCTTTTTTGTATAAATGTGTCGATGTTCTGTAAATTGTCACACACTTGGGATCATCACTTGGATTCAGATGTGATGTCCTGACTGTGTCTTTAGAGGCCTCTAAATAAATTCTTGCAAGAAAACTTGTTCATCAGATCTCGGATACAATGATTTTGAACACGCAAAGATTACACTTAAAATAGTAATCATAAATTCCTTCAGTTCAAGAGAAGAATCTAAAGTGTGCGATGGTGTATGTTAGTGATTAGCATGGCGTTGCTTGTGTGTGTGTTGGAACAGGATGCCTTGAAACAAATATTGTCTCAGTATTCGAGCATGCTGTCATTTTGAGCACCAACTGTACACCAGATGTAAGGTTAGCTTGGTTATGGCTGCCTGGGATAGTCCATCAGTATTTTTCATACAGACCACCAACAGACTTCACGATGCTGCTACTATACAGGCAAGTGTAGCATTAGCATAATTGTGAAGCATTTATTCCAAGGTTAATTGTTGCAATTTGACCCGCTCCCATTTGGGATGAAACTCCTGTACAGTGCAATGTAATGTTTGGGTCTTGAGCAACACTGCAATTAGGCTGAGAGCAGGTGGTGTCCGCCACCCATGCATCTTCCATACGTAACACACACACACAGATATGCAGCATGGAGGAAGCTCAGGCCTGCTGGGAGGTCCGAGGTCTGGCCCTCCACATTCCTCAGACAAGTGTCTCGCACCTGCTTTGCCTCAGTCAGCTTTTACTGGCCAACACACACACACTCAGCCCATTGGCTTTATAGTCACTCAGAGGCAGATGGAGCCCATCCCGTCATTCTCAAGCACAATAACAAACACTTTGCCATAGAAATGATCATTTGCGATACATATTTGGTGTCAACTCATTGGCCGATTGTATCTATTTGAAGAGCCGCAGCATCCTGATTTTGTCTGTACGGAAGAAGAAAACACAAAGCCTTCAAAACAATACATATTGTAGTAGGCCTACATGCAGAAGGTAACAACTTCAGTAGCTCATGTTTGACAGGTGCACCTGGATCACAGCATTTGGTCTTATTCTGACAACTCCAAATCCCTAGATGTGAGTGTGTGTGTGTCCAATACAAGGAAGCGGTACTCAGTACCCAGACACAACCCATATTGTTTTCTTCAGTCAAGCTAGGAAAAAAAAAAACAGAGCTGTCTGGCGCTAAAGCACATGGATGCATGACTGACTTGTCCTAATGGAGTTTTCAGTTTTGGATTTACAGTACACTTGTGCCGCTGTGTGAGGAGCAGCCACCATACATGAGCGCAATCTGGCTCTTGCAAGCATGTCAGTGTGCTGATCCCCTCCTGCAACTGTTGCTAAGTAGTGTTTGCTCGGTGGCCAAACCTCAAGCCATTCTTCTTCATGCCGTAATTCTCACAGTGTCGTCACGGGGAAGCTTGAGGTTAGCGCACCGCAGATGCTAGCCAACAGACGAAGCATTAGCTGGTTATCTTTTTCATCCTTTTACAGCTAGCATGTGGAAAAAGCATAAAGAGCCACACAAAGAAGGCTTCTCAAGTGATCCCAAAATGGATATGAGAAGGTGTTAACTCCGTAACAGCATGCCCGATGCATGAACCCTCCCCATCAGCTGCAGCTGGGAACTCCACGGCAACGTGTAAATGAGGACTGAACGGGTTTGGTGTGTGTCGGATCGCTGGAGCGCCATCACAACTGTGGAAGTGCGCGCAGCTGCCCCCCGAATGCTGGCTTCAACAAACGAGCCATTTCACAGATCACAAATCACCGCCACTCCGAACTATGAGAACCGATCCCTTCATGCTGTTGGAAGGAGACTTGCTCACATGTGATTGTAATATTTCTATCGGTTCTTCCAGCACAAACATCGCTGGATATTAGGGGTGTGCCAAAAAATCAATTCTCATAGGAATCGCGATTCTCATTTAGTACGATTCAGAATTGATTTTAAATGTCCCAAAAATCGATTTTATTTCAATTATTTTATACTGTCTTGACCTTGTTTATGTGCGCCTTTATTGGGAGCGCTGCTCATGTTGTACACAATTTGGCCACTTAGGGGCAGTGTGCTTCAGCACGTTCTGATACACTGCTAAGATTTAGCCATATTGGAGAGTAGAAGGAAAAAGTCACCAAGTTATTCCAATAAAAGTTGTTTTATGCCAGTGAGTGTTGTCAAGATGCTTCTCTGTATACATCCCTGTAGCGTTTTGTATGAATAGCCGTTCTTTTGAGTGATAAAAGTGCCACAAGTAGCGCGCTAATTAGCATTAGCAAGTCAGACTGGAGTAGATCATGACGATTCTTTGCACATCTATAAATTGAAGCAGAAATCATTGCCAATCAAATCATTTCGAATCGATTTTGAATCAAATCACAGACCCAAAAATCTGAATCGAATTGAATTGTGAGAAAGATTCACACCTACAGTATACTGGATAATTCTTTATGTCTCATTATCATCGTCACCTCGGTTTGACTGGCAAGTGATGAATGGTGGCATTGTACATCCTGTTAGCAACCGAGATGATGCAAGAGTCCCCAGAATGTTTCTGCTACCCAATCAGGTCTTGCCATGTGCAAAAAATATGAGAATTGCATTTTTTGACTAGTTTGCTAAGTTTTGCCAAAAGGAGAAGCGAGACGCTCCAGACTGTGTGGGAGAAAGCCGAGTGCCAGTTTGGATCCAGACCTCCCGCATTACTTCTTCATTTTGCCGGGAGTGTCAGGGGACGCCGGAGTGGTCGCACTGGCCAGAAAGTCTGTTCATCATCAAGTGTTGGCAGAACAGGCAGCTTGTGAATGCAGCCTGGAAAACTGATTCCCTTAATCCACTTGGATTTGATGGCACACTAAGCCTATTAGACCACAGGGCTGTGGCAAATCATGCAATGGGTGTTGAAATACAAGCAGCGGGAGGCCGACGAGCACGGAGCTAGTTTGCAATAAGAATGGCCATTCCAACCACGCTTGATTGACGACTGGCAAAGTTCATCACAAATTCTTTTTCACATTTTATTTGACATCAGATGGGAGCAATTTCAAAGAAATGAAGAATGAAACAAAATGGTGGGAAGTAAGAAAGTAAACAAAGTAAAAAAAATACTGTTACAGTACTAAAGTAGATTTTTTTATATATATAATTATGAGTACTTTGTACTTCTTGCATTTTTTCCTTTTTTCAACCTTCAGGCAGGAATGACAACACAATGTAAAAAAAATGCATGAAAAGACAAAGATCAAATCAACTTTGATTGAGACAAAGGTAGGGGGACATGCGGAAGAATGTGAAATACACAGCAAAATCACCAGTGTTAGATTTAACACTGAGAGTTAAATCTAACACTAAATTAGTGTTTATATGTGTCCATTGAGTGTAAATATGACACTTTTCAAAGTGTTACTTTTTTCACACTTAATCAGTGTTACTCCAACATGGTATAGTGTTAAAAATCTACACCAGTAAACACTGAGTAGTGTTGAAAGTACTCTATACTAGTGTCAGTGTTATACATTTAATTCTGCCAAACTACACTAAACTCTGGTTTTTAAACACTTATGAGTGTATTCCACTAGTTTCAGTGTTAAAAATGTAACTCAAACTACACTTTACTCTGGGAAATGGTACTTATAATCGCGTTTTTTCCTGCTTCCAAGGCCCTCAAAATGCTTTAAGTTTTGACTACTGATGAGACGGTATCAGGAGCAACTGGGGGTTCAGTATCTTGCTCAAGAATTCTTTAACATAGTCACACCGATCCGAGATCGAACCCACACTCTCAGGGTCGGGAGACTCTACCACTGCCCCAACAACAACAACTGGATGTATCGCTATCGCTATTGAAATGTCGACAGCATGCTAGAAAATTGGAAAGTTTCTCCTTCAACGGAAATGAGGGTGTAGCTGCCCCTGGTCCACATGCAAACGCCGACGAACTCGACTGGTGCAAAACATCTGTCCTTTATTGGCACCGTCAAACTAAACAAACAAAATAGTAAACAAACCATCCAATAAACATGAAAGTACAAAACAGTACACGTGAAATCCAGCTTGCCTTGGCAACAAACACAATCACGTTATTCATTTTATTTAAACACATGACTCATACACAAGTTTATACAAAAATAAAACGCACATACCTTGTTCTGTTGACCAAGGGTGCCAAGCACGGATGTTGAAAGTCTAGCCGAAGCGCGTTAAAAATCTCTAAATGACAAAAAATAAACCTGCTCACATTGACATCATTTGCCATGCAATCCACGACTCTGACAAGAATGAACTGCTCATTCCTTGCTCAGCTGACCGAGGACCCTAATCAACCACTAGGTTGAAAATCCAAACGCAGCCGACACGCGCGTGCCTGCGTGTTTATTCATAAAGTCTCTCGATGACGACACTTCTGTGCGCCACTTTAAAGGTTCACTGTCAGCAGCTTCCAGTGGAAATAAACTCATTATATTAAAAAAAAAGTGATAAACTGCACTACATTATTGACATGCTACTGCCAACAAAAAAGAAGGGAGGGTGTGGTCCATTCAACACTCAAGGTAGTGCTATTCAGGTTACACCCAACATTCACCCCAACACACAAGAAAATTTACTCTGATAGTGCTTACTGCATATTTGATTGAACACTGGAAATTTAACACTGACCGATTTGCTGTGTAGGGAAAACAATGATGCAACAAGGTTCAGAGAAGAAAGATATTTCATATCCGTGGGCAGCCTAAAAAAACACCAGCCCTGGCATTTACATCTTCTCTGCCTAATCTAAAAATTTAAAAATAAAACGCACAAACATACAATGCATTATTTTTATTTCAATTGTTATTATTAGATAATTCCATACATTTTGTTATGATGCTTTGTTTTACTTGCAGGACTTGTTATCTGTTTGGTCTTCAATTCAACTCAATTTTATTTACAACAACCTGATTTTTTCTCAGTGTGTGCACTTTGTATGTTAATAAAAGTTTTTGCCACCTCATTAATTACATAATTTACAGTAAGAACCACAAATTATCATTTTCAAAGTCCCTTTCTTAGTAAGTAAATGTGCTGAATCCATACTTGTATTTTTAGCAGAGTGTTTTTTGTACACAAATGTTTGGTCCGAGTGAGACTATTTTTGCCACGCCCGACAATAAAGAGAGATAAAGTGCAAAATCGAATCTCAAACAAATTTACAAAGGCTACAAGTTACTTTCTTCACTTTCCACCAGACTGCTTTACAGGTATAAAAAGTATTGAGGGTTTGTTTTGTTTTTTGTACCCCCCAAAAGAAATCTTTGTCAACCTTATTAGGCAGGTGTGAGGTAATTCAGGCTTAATGTTCTGCACAGTAGTGAACTCGAGTGTGCCTCAACTGCTTTACAACGTAGCACCTGCTTTTGATTTTAACTTATTTCCATATGATCAAACACATTCTTGACAATAAAAGATAACTGAATTACCATACTAATCCCTTGTTTTGAAAATATTTGTACACTGCGAGTGTGCGGTGAGATCCAAGAAGCTCCCCGAATAAGCAAAACTTATAGACGACTTATAGTAGATGTCTGATTTCTTCATTGCACACTACGTGTTACTTGAATTTATCTCTGGAGTTTCTTCTGTAGTTATCGCACGGGGAAGAAAGAGACCAAGGGAGGACAGAAAAAGACAGCAGGCTCCAGGTTCCTCCCTATAATTACAAAGATAGCACGGTCCACCCGGAGGAGCCTCGTAGCCATCCCTTGATATTGTCGAAAGACAGCCCGGGAATGGCATCATTGCTTGTAAATTAATTTGGAGTCGCTGTCACTTGGGCCCTTCTGCGCTCTTATCACGAGCAGTGTGTAATATGGGAAGCTGAGAGGCTAGGGAGATATTGCTGAGGGCACTAAAGGAGGAGGAGGAGGTAGGTTCGGGTGGGGGATGTGTTGCTTGAAGGCCAACGGGATGGGGCGGGGGGGAGTGTATAAAAGAGGGGAGCTCGATAAGGTGAAAGACAGAAGCATGGACAAAACAAGGAAGGGGAGCGGGGTGGGGTCCCTGCTGCTTGTCAAGAGCCGATTTCAGAAAGCGGCAAACTCGCTTGGTGATAAGTGAATATGGCCTGGCATCCTATTTAGGCCTGTGCTTCCTTCTTTCCACACACACACAACCGATTCATCTCTCTGACTGGCCTCCACACCAACGGCCTTCACCTATCACCACTATTTGTCTGCGTATCGCAGCCCACGGATAAATCATCTCTGGAGGGTCCTTATTTAATTCCGCCCCCCATTTCCAAAAGGTCCAGCCTGCTCATGATCACATGTGGGCGACACATACACCTCTGACCTCCTCTGTTGTGTCTAATTAACCCCTCACACACTACATTTAGCCTCAATTCCCTAATGGTGATAAATGACAGGGAGTCGTGATGGTGAATTCAGGGATGGCGCGTGCAGGCGTAAATCTTTTTGTCGCCCTACATCCTGTGGAGATCTTACATCTGAATGCGTTCCTCATAAGACAAGGTGGATAAGACTGAAAATAATGAACATTTCAAATTAATAGAGACGTGCTATCTCGGAGAAGGCTTTATTTTGCTCATTTTCAAACTGTCACATTGAAGGCAACTGCTGAGGGAAATGACTGAGTTGCTAAAGGAAAATCAAAGAAGAAAAACAGCTCAATTTTATAGACAGAGATATGCTAATAGTTTTGCTTAACAGCAAAGTGTTTAAAGAGAGAAAAAAATAATCAACTTTGTGTCTGCAGGCAACAGCAAAAGCCCCCAAATACTTCTTTCCACTCAAAAATGTCAATGTTTGTAATATAAAGCACATATACAGGGGAAACAACAAACAATGCAAGCTTCTCTTTGAATGTGTGTAAATTCAGACACAATAATGGAAAACAAACCTTGAATGCGCCACATATTGAGGTATCTGGCAGTGGTCCAAAATGGCACCCAAAAAAAACAACAACAACAGCGGGTAATTTAAACACAAAACAATAGGACATGCATCATCTATTGAAGCAAATTCTGCTCGGATTCTTGCTAGAGAAATTGGTTCATGTCCAAGTGCGTGTGGCGGTAAAAGAGAAGGTGGTAACAATAGTGACTGTGAACTGTTAATGTCACCCAATTAATTCCCCCCCCCCCCAGACTTTCACACTTATAGGCACATGAAAAATTATGTGTGCATTTGAATTTCAATAGGTTCTTTTAAAATATTATGAAAAAAATAGACTCTTAAATATTTTGTGCATTACTGAAAATTCATTACATTCATTTAAAAAAGGCAGAGAGCAAAGCAAAACAACGAATATATATAATTATGATATAAGTAACATTATCAGCTGCCTTTTTTTTCTCAATTTGTTTGCTTCTACCGCCATCTAATGGATATGTACGGACATACACACAGTGTCCTCTAGGTTAGGTTTATTAGCTCATGTAATGGAGTACATTTTATGAGATTGCTGTTGATTAATGAAATTTCACGAGCGGATTCTCATTTCAGTCATTATGCAAAACTGTTGTATGCCTGAAACTAAAATTTAATGGAGAATCAACAGAGCCAGTATTAAGAGTATTTTTCCATTCGTCTCGGATGTGTGAACATTGATTTAGTCATGTAAGACACAGATTGATCCCCCAAGCTTCACAGAATCCATCACCTGGACATCATTTGCAGAGACAAGGTTGGAGCTGACACGGAAATTCCATCTTAATTAACGCGGGGACATTTGATCATTCATGAGTTTAGCGGTAACATATTGTCGCTAACTTGGCTGTGAATGCCCTACAATAGATTACTACAACCAGGATTGATTTGATTTTAGAATTGGATGGGGATTTTCTGTATTTAAAAACAAATTTTCTTGTTTTTATTATTATTTGTATTATTGTTATTATTATTATTGGTAGCAGTAGTAGAAGTATTAGATACTGTTGTTTTCATTGTGACCACAAGGTAGTGCTATAATACGTAATATAACACGGGATGGACTTCACAAGAAAAACCGCAAAAGATAGTATAGCTCTAGCTGAATAATGTTAATAATAATAATAATAATGCATTATATTTAAAGGCACCTTTCTTAGCACTCAAGGACACCGTACAGTGAGTTGGGGGGAAAAATGGGGTAAGGTAGAAGAGTAGAATGACATTTAAGTTGGGTATGCAGTTTTAAACAAGTGTGTTTTGAGTTGTGATTTAAATTGCGTAAAATAGTGTATGTTTCTGAGTTGAGGTGGTAGGTAGTGAGTTCCAGAGGCGGGGAGAACAGCGGCTGAATGCTCTGCTCCCTATGGTGGTAAGACGAGCGGTGGGGAGAGACAGGTGAATGGAGGAAGATGATCTGAGAGTGCGGGAGGGAGTGGGTACTTGTAGAAGATCAGAAAGATATGGGGGGGGGGGGCGTTGAATGCGAACAGGAGAATTTTGAATTGGGTGCGAGTCTGAACCGGGAGCTGGTGGAGGATGGGCGTGATGTGTTGGGTGGAGGGAGTTCCCGTTATGATGCGGGCAGCTGAATTCTGGACCAACTGGAGTGGCCAGAGGCCAAAAAGGAGAGAATTGCAGTAGTCAAGACTGTGGACCAGGATGGAGGCAGTGTGGGGGGTCAGAGAGGGGTTACGTAGGTGGAAGTATGCAGACCAGGTAATGTTATTGATGTGGGATTGAAAAGATAGTGTGCTGTCCAGGATAACTCCCAGACTTTTGACTTGGGGGGGAAGATGGAATAGAGGCGTTGTCAATAGTAATTGAAAAACTGGCTGTTTTTAAAAGGGTGGTTTTAGTGCCAATGAGTAGAAATTTAGTTTTGTTACTGTTTAATTGCAGGAAATTTTGACTGAACCAGGTTTTTATTTCAGAGATGCAGTCTGTAAGGGAGGTAGGTGGTAGAGTGGAGGAAGGTTTGGTGGAGAAATAAAGTTAGGTATCATCAGCATAAGAATGAAATTGATTGTTAAATTTACGGAAAATATTGCCGAGAGGGATGATGAAGAGGAGGGGCCCCAGGACAGATCCCTGGGGCACACCTGAGGTAACAAGGGAGGGGACAGATTTAAGGTACTTGAGTTGGATGAACTGAGTGCGGCAGGAGAGGTAGGATGAAAACCAGTTCAACGGAGCGTAAGTGATGCCAATGGAAGAAAGTCTGTTGAGGAGGATGGTGTGACTGATGGTATCGAAGGCCGCACTCAGGTCAAGGAGAATGAGGATGGTGAGGAATCCAGAATCAGCTGCCATGAGAAGGTCATTTGTGATCTTGATGAGGGCTGTTTCGGTGCTATGGAGTGGGCGGAAACCGGACTGGAACTGTTCAAACAGATGATTGGAGGATGAGTGGGAATGGAGTTGAGCTGCAACTGATTTTTCGAGGATTTTGGATATGAAGGGAAGGTTGGAGATAGAACGGTAGTTGTTGAAATTGGTGGGGTCCGCTCCGGGTTTTTTCAAGATGGGAGTAACGGCAGCAGTTTTGAATGATTTTGGTACAGTTCCAGTGAAGATGGAGGAGTGGATGATGACAGAAATAAGGGGGATAAGGGAGGGAAGGCAGGCTTTGACAAGTTGAGTAGGTACTGGGTCCAGTTGAGAGGTGGATGGTTTGGATTTCTGAAAGAATTCTGTGATTACTGAGAGAGGGGGGAGCTGAAAAGGAGGAAAATGAATGTGTTAATGAGTGAAGGTCAGCTGAAAAGGTAGGTTGATGGCTCGACCCAAGGTTGTGATGAATGTCCTTAATTTTATCATGAAAAAAAGATGGAGTTGCAGAAGGCAGTTGTGCATAAGTGAGGAGGGCGGGAGTTCTGGTTATGGGTGATATTGTTGAAAACAGCAAACAGGGACTTAGCATTTCCCTTAATGTCGTGATTATCTTGGAATAATAGTTAGTTTTGGCATTTGTAATGGAGTCCTTATAATATGAGATGTGATTAGCATACATTTATTTGTGAATGGTTAGTCCGGTTGTCCTGTAGAGGCGTTCCAGTTGTCGAGCTTTTGATTTCAGGAGACGGAGATCGGGGGTAAACCAAGGAGCAGAGAGCGAGAAAGAAAGTAAGTAAGTATTGTAACGTGTGACCACATCATCAGGGCTGGAGAAACTGGGTATGTTGGAGAGAGAGGACCTGATAGACTGTATAGGCGTTGATCCATTATGGTGGAAGAACCGGCGGGACCCGCGGTGGATATATCTGCGGCAGGGTTGGAAGACGATGTCTGGGTGGAGGTGGAGAGGCGTCGGGGCGGGTCCAGGCAGGGGACGGCGCAAACAAGTACTGGAGGGAGCCACACTGGCAGGTGGATGTATGTTCTGCCAAACCCCATTATGGATGACTAAGGTAGCATCGGTGGGGAATCAAACTGGACAGCGAGTCAACAGTGTAGTTTCACACAAGCTGTCGTGCAACTAAAGAGGTGTCAGGAACAAAAAGGGCATAAAAAAAAAGTTTAAAAGTAATAAAACACAAATGGTTTAAATGCTCAAAATACCGGTGAGCAGCGGCAGCCAGTTGCGCCAGCGTTAACTCAACCCGCAACCGGAAAATCAAATGACGATGTATGTTATTGTTAACAACCAGACTATCGCCTTGGTTTTAATTGTCATCAAATATAAACGCCATAAAAAAGATGTCAGGAATGCTGCCAAGATTGAATATACTATGATCTTAATTGTCTCTAGTTTACACATATCTTAAACCAAGGCTATTCTATTAAAATTCTGAGGGCTGCGGTTGCAAGACATTCCTCAGGGCAAAGGTCTAGACCTCAAAATGTTTCGATTAGTGTAGCCGACCCGTCCATCCATTCTCTGTACCGCTTATTCACAAAGGTCATGGGCAGGGCTGGTTCTGAGCATGTACACTTGAGGCAGAAATGTTAAAGGCCATCATGTGACAGGACATTTCTATTTTATTTAATATATGCTATCATTGTTTATTATGTTGCTAATTTAGCAATTGCTACTTGTCATCTTTCTTGACCTAATGCCATGTAAATAGCGTAAAATTACATTAAGTTTCTCAAGTTTAGAAATAGGAATGCTGTCCCATTCTTGTCTAACACGCGTTTCTCTAACTGTTCAAATGTCTTGGGCTTTCTTTGTTGCACCTTCCCCTTTATGATGCACCACATGTGCTCCATAAGTGAAAGAAGTGGACTGCAGGCTGGCCATTTCATTTTCCTACGCAGCCATGATGTTGTAATTGGTGCTGCATGTGGTCTAGTATTATGGTCTTGAGAAATACAAGATCTTCTCTAAAAGTGATGATGCTTGGATGGGAGCATATGTTGTTCTCCAATCTGAATAAACCTTTCTGCATTGACGATGCCTTTCCAGATGTGGAAGCTAACAACTTGGGTTGTCCTTGTCCTCTTTAGTCAGTTTGATATAGCGCCCCAGTTTTCCACAAAGAACTTGGAATCGGGATTCGTCTGACCACAAAACAGGTTTCCACTTTGCCACACTCCATTTGAAATAACCCCTGGCCTAGAGAAACGCCTGCGCTTCTTGGTCTGCTTTGGTTCTTCTTTATATTGTCGAGTTTCATCAGGCAACGGCGGCTGGCACGGTGGATTGTGTTCACCCACAAAGTTTTCTGGAAGTATTGCTGAGCCCTTTCTGTGATTTCCCTTACAGTAAGCATTCCTGTTTGCGATGCAGTGCCGTTTAAGGGGCGGGAAGATCATGGGCATCCAGTATGATTTTTCGGCCTTGACCCTTACACACAGAGATTGTTCCAGATTCTCTGAATCTTTGTTGATGTTATGCACTGTAGATGATGACTACTTCAACCTTTTTGCAATTTTTCGCTGGTAAACACCTTTCTGATATTTCTCCACTGTCTTTCTGCGCAACATTGGAGGAATTGGTGATTCTCTACCCATCTTCGCTTCTAAGAGACACTGCCACTCCGAGAAGCTCTTTTTATACTCCAATCAAATTGCCAATGGACCTCATTAGTGTGAACTGAGTTTTTTTTATAAGTGCAATTTACTTTTCCAGTCTCTTATTGCTACCTGTCCCAACTTTTTTGAGATTTGTTGGCACCATAAAATTTACAATCAACATATTTTTCCTTTAAAATTATACATTGTCTCAGTTTAAACTTTTGACCTGTCATCTATGTTCCATTATGAACAAAATATTGAAATTTGGGACTTCCACATAATTGCATTCAGTTTTTATTCACAATTTGTATAGTGTCTCAACTTTTTTAGAATTGGGTTTGTAAATCCATAGCTGAAGATGTCGATTATAAATGTAATATTTAAGCAAAACAAACACAACAGTAAGCCTTCCGCATCAAAGACTGTACATATCAAACAGACAATGACACAAACATCTTTATGAAGGTGAGGATTCCTATTGTTTGGGTTACAGTTTGACATTATTAAGAGACCAGCAGACTGCTGCTGTCTGAGGGTCACAGATGGTGTAGCAAGTCTAATCCTCTTTGAATCCTATCCACTTTTATTGCACCCCCACCCCCATGTTCTTCTACATTCTTCTGATAGTGATGTGAGTTGTCCATTTTAATTAAAAATTATTCAACAACGATAGATAGAATAACAATAATATATTGTCATTGATCTCTTAAGGAAATCTACATTTAATTAAACTAAATAAATAATGGCCGAGTGTGTCAAGAATAACTATCTGTACTGTATTACTCTGTTTAAATCTCTGAACGGCAAGATCCTATTATGGTCTCTTCCTTTGAAAGCAATTAAGTGATGAGTGTGTTGCTTTATTTTGTAGGGCTAGATTAATGCGCTTCCGGCAGTACTGTCTATGCACCAGTGCACTTGACAATCTCATGTGCTCCCCTTATCTGCGATCTTCAGAAGCAAGAGAGAATGTACGGCGGTCCAAAGCTCCATTCGTTTGTTCTCCATGGTCGCTATAGAATGTTTTAGGTCACAATTGACCTTTGGAGTCGGGATGCACCGATGTGGGTAAGAAACCCCTTATTGTTATTTTCTATTTCTTTGGAAACTTGTGGGAAAGCTTGAACAATCAGTTGAGAGGTCAGTCGCACTTATTATAAAGGGATAAGGGCTGACGGAGGGAGATGGAGGGACAAGAGGCGCCATATAATCTCATTTGCTTTATTCATGACCACGACGGCCTGGAGCTTGTTATTTTATCTGTATTTGTCTTTGTCTGACAAAAAGAACTACTTGCTAAGAAATACTTGTCAACCAAATCAATAAAGTGAGCATACCCTTACACTATTTGATTAGGGACAATACTATAGAAATGAACATGAATATAACAAGAGTGTAGAGGGTGTACTGGTATTCAGCATTGATTTATTTACCACTGAAAGCAACTTAACACACATTTTATTGGTTATTGTGCCCAAAAAATAAGTCATTTTACACTTCATATCGGGCATTCTAGTGAATTTTTAGAGTAAAAAAAAAGTTGGTAACACATTACAGACGCTCCCCAACTTACGAACGAGTTACGTTCCAAGCGATCGTTCGTAAAGTGAATTTGTTCGTAAGTTGCTTCAGTGCTATATTTTGTATTATAATTTATGTTTAAAGAAAATACGTACAGTACTGTACTACGTATGTTAGAGAGAGAGAGAGAGAGACACACACAGTATGTACATGTACACAATAAGATAAATAAAATGAAGTTTAACTTACTTTTGGAAGATGTACTCGATGCTTAAGGATTTGATGGAGGAGGAGGAGGAGGAAGAGGAGGATTTTATATCATGAGAGGTTCTTCGTCGTCGCTGGAATGGGCTTCAAAAGTTACTTCCTCCTCCGTAACTTCAATGTAGGAAGAAGTTGAGGGTCGAGGAGAAGAAGATGAGGGTTGATGTGTATCTTCCTTGGAGGATTTACTAGAAACTGGCCGAAAGAAGCGATCTAACGACGATTGCACAGTTTTCTTCTTTTTTCATCATAAATGATGCGGTAGCACTGTATGGCATCATTCAATTGATTTGCAACCTTTGTGCAACGTTCAATATTTGGGTCTTGCTGCTCGAAGAGTGCGATGGCTTTATCTATGAGCGACAGGAGTTTCTTCTTCTTCCTCCTCCTCGACACGTTGCTGAGCTTCCAATGCTGGGTGAGCTCTCACAGCGCCAAGCGTCGGTATTAGCGGCGGAAAGAAGCACTACAGTACTCGGAAAAAGGTGCGCAATCCAAAATCTTACAGCATCTCTTTCCGAACATTTTTTGACATGCGCGCATGCGCGCAGACATGTTCGTATGTACCGTTGTTCGTAACTCGAATGTTCGTAAGTAGGGGAGCGTCTGTACTCAGTGACACCATATTTTTTTGATGTCCAGCATGTATTATTGGCGTAGAAGAAGAAAATTTAACAGCAGAAGAAGAGTGTCTTTCGAGTGAAAGCAAAACAAGCTCAAGGGAAACAAACTAAGGTCGCATTTTGTTTCCCGACTTGTGCAAAATAAACACATAATGGAAGGTCAGATAAAGACTCCATTTCTGTTTTTCAATGTCCAATTTTAAACGAAAAACAGAAACGGCTCGTTCTGTTCAATAAAGACAGTAACACTGCCCCGTGGACGGCGGAGGAACGGGCCTTAGACGCATGTGAATATCTGGGCGCTTATGTATGTGTGTGAATATCTCGAAACAGCGTGATGTTTGTCCCATAAATAAATGCACGTGCGCAACGATCCACAAATGCACTTTTGACAACTCGCAAGTAAAAGTCATGGAAAATACACACATAGTCTGTGCATGCTGTCGACACAGGCTATGTGTGCATTTTCCATGACTTTTGCTTGCGAGTTGTCAAAAGTGCGTTTGTGGATTGTTGCGCACGCGCATTTATTTTTGAGACAAACATCATGCTGTTTCGAGATATTCACACACACACATACACAAGTGTCCAGATATTCACATGCATGTCTTGTGAATTTTGACACAGGCACAAAATATAAAAAGACATGTGAAAATGACGAATATGTTTGTGGATCAGAAAAACACGTGAAAATCACAAATTGATGTGTGTGAATATTTTTGAGGCAAATCTCTCCCCATAGTCAATAAGGCGCCAAACATTTTTAATGAGAGATAGAACTCGTACTTGCACACACATGTACTCTTTTACGACAAAGTCACACAGTTGTAACACGTCCAGAATGTGACTTTGCATTGTTTTTGCTCAAATAGGAAGGAGCGTGACAGAAAAATATATTGCTGCGGCCTAACAATGGGTCTAGTCTAGTCCCTAACCCCTGGTTCCCATAACCAGAAGGAGCATTGGATTATTGAAACCGTCCATGTGGTTACATGCAAGGAAGTTGCTTGTTAAACATTGCTCAACATAAATAAGTCGATTCCATTAGTCAGAAAACACCACATTTCCTTTCAGGCCCACAATACTACAAAATACTCAGACAAATGTGGACCACTGATTGCAAATTATATTTGTCAATATGCACAAAGGAAAAAATTCTAACAAATGAATGGAACTGAATTTAAGTTATTCATCATCAAAAATCTGCAAAAAAAAAAAATCTGTCCACTGGGAAGTGGCTATAAATCTTACTTTTCACATAATTTATGATTGTGACGCATGTGAAAGAAAACTTTTAAAGTTGTGTTTAAAATAGCACATTTGATGCATCACATCGTGTCACATGGGAGCGTCACTTGTCTCTCCACCATCTTGGCCTCACCATAGCAACCTCCTTCCTCCCTCCACACACAGGTTCTTAAGCAGGCTTTTCTTTCTATCCTTAGCCTCCTCCCTTGCCGCCTCCCTGTCCTCCTCCTCCCTCCTCCAAGTTCCCCATTAGTGACTGCCATTTTAATCTAGGAGCTGAAGAAGTGTCTCAGCTCATGACTCAAAGTGCAGTGATACCTTAGCTTGAACGTCAACATGTTAAAACTTTCCGTCTGACTCAACTATAGTGAGCTTTCTCTTACGACATTTTCAAACTGTCTTTGGACCATGTTTCCGAAAAATGTGAGTGCCATTTTATTATTATAGTTATTAATATTTTTTTTGCAAATTTTTTTGTGTGAAGTGCATGACAAGTAGCTACAACTAGTAAAAACTGAAATTAGTCTCTTGTTGTAAGATTTTGTTTTTGTTTTGTTTTTTAAATCATCAACTGTTGAAACCATGGTAGTAATGGGGTGGTGCATGTAAATCGCAAGTAATATTTTTGAACAACATCCATTCAGTTTTCATACATTTTTTCTCTAAATTAGGATTATACTAACTGTGACTAGCTTTGTTACAACTACTGTATATGTTTAGATGAATGCTATGGAAACATGGAAAATAGCCTACAATACATAGTGTTCTACTTCAGATGCTTTGCATAATTTTTCTTTCATCATCATCATCTTCTTCTTCTTTTTCTATTTCACCTGCATTTTCATAAGGCAGTTCTGTAAAACGGCAAAGGAAAATAGAAGAGTTCAAAATGTGCCTCATTAGCAGCATTTTTAGTTTGTATCACTGATTGAAAACAACTGACAACTGACCGAAAACATTAGTAGACAAACTTAATCGGATATTTCCCTTTAAAAAGAGAGCCTGGTGGTGTTTTAGGTGTAAGGTTATTAGGAGGGATTAAGATACTGAGTGTCACGTTGAGGCTGTCTGCAGCCAAGAGAAGTGGTTTGCCCTCTTATTGCACCCAAGGACGGTTAAGATCACTTATACACAAAGCTGTGTCATAACCTGTAATACTTCTGTTTTTTTCTGTCTTTATGTCGAAAGCAGTTTTATTTTAAGACTGTCAGGACAAAAAGTTGCACTGTCAGAGTAAATTTCCTTGAGCGTTGGGGTGGATGTTGCTTGTAACTTGAATAGTACTACTTTGAGTGTTAAATTGATCACACCCTTATTTCCGGTGAAGGAGAAATTTTCCAGGATGCTGTCGACAGCCATTTTAATTAAAAGTCTTTTATTTCAATAGCATCCAGGTATTGTTGTTGGAGCGACATGGCTCAGTGGTAGAGTGGTCGTCTCGCAATCCTGACATTGTGGGTACGATCACATGAAAATATCCTTGAACAATATACTGAACCCACAGTTGCTCCTGATGCTGTGTCATCAGTAGTCAAAATGTAAAGCACTTTGAGGGCCTTGGTGGAAAAACACTATATAAATTAAGTACAGTACCATAAATGTTTATGTTTAAATAATAATAAACACTGTAGATTGTTAACAAGATGCAGTGCTGGAATAACACTGATTAAGTGGGAAAAAAATAACACTTTGAAAAGTGTAAGATCTACACTCTTTGGTGTGGACACATATAAACACTTTTGTAGTGTTAGATTTAACACTCTCAGTGTTAATCTAACGCTGGGGATTTTGCTGTGAAGAGCGTTATGCTACTTGACAGTCTTGTCTTATGTTTTAATTCTGTCATGTAGGTAAATACTGTAAAGTATCTTGCGAATATGGTAAATGTGGCTCTTAATATGATGCAGTGCAAACTACACCCACAATAATAAATGTATTGTTGAATGAATACCTCATTAACAATGTCAGTCTAAACCGAGCATCATTAAAATAAAGCTATCAAATTAAAACTCATTAGATTGTGCAAGTGGTCATAATGTTGTCTGAACTTATTGACCAAAAAAGATTCTTCGTACATGGCACAGTGTCAAATACACATTGATGACTATTGGTATCTTTGTATAAGACAGTTTATGGGAAAAGCATAGACTATTGGTCATAGCCAAATCACATATGTAACAGGAAGTCTTGTTAGCGGCTGTTCTGAACTTAATCCGCCTCAGTCAAACAACTAGATTAACGACATGGTTACTGTCTATGCAAAGGATATCTCAAAATGTATCACTACATTCAGTGTTGCTCTTTATTGCAACCCTCAGGCGTGTGTGAAAGTGCAGCATGCAGACTGTCCAAGAAGGGAGGTGGGACCCTCCGCTCACACCTAATCATGCCTCGACACACAACCGTCGACCACCTACCAGCTCGCGCCTCGCCTACGTGGAGACAGCCACGCCAGCCAAGAGGATCACTTTCTACAGAAGCAGGGACAGCCAGTTTGGCGGTGTCAGGATGGCCATCCACAAGCGCAGCTTCAAATGCTTTGATGCCCTGCTGGATGACCTTTCACAAAAGGTTAGTAGGACAGGTGTCAGGTATTAAAACAGGGATGGTAGGATTACCTTTTTACCAAGGCAATGTGGCTTTAGTTATACAAAAGCTTTTACCTTTTTTCATTTCTATTCACTTCTATGGATTGAGTACTATTGAGTCTATTTTAGCCTTCCCAAGGGACAAGCCACTAACAAGAGGGCAGACTTCCACTGCCTACCATAAAGTTCATAAAAGTATTTTTTAAGTCGTACTGGCAAAAAAATAATAACATACAAATATTCATACAAATATTTTATCTCTCTATAGATGCCCCTTCCATTTGGTGTACGGACTGTGACCACCCCCCGTGGCACACACGTCATCAAACATCTGGAGGAACTCCAGGATGGGGGCTGTTACCTGTGCTCTGACCGACGCCAGCCTAAACCAATCAACATGGAACATTCCAACAAACGCCAAAGTATTTGGCAGCATCATAGCCGCATACCCCCTCAACCAGAACCCGTGCACACATCCGTATCTGGCCATCTACCTCACAAGCATCGCCGGCTCCTTCTGATAAAAAACACTGAGCCAGGGATGCGAAGGAGTGTGGTACTGAGCAGGAGATCAATCAGAAGTATGAGGGGCTTCCTTGAAGAGGTGTCTGAGGTGATGCAATTCCATGTCCGAAAGATTTATACTGCAGAGGGCCGCAGGGTGAGAAATTATTTTTGATTGTATATGATTTTTTTTTTTTTTTTTTTTTATCGACCAGCTTCATGTATTGTAACTATGCATGCTAACAAACAGACACTGTCCACATACATAACCTCCTTGACAGTGGTATTACTAGTTCAGCTTTTGACTTACCTAGTTAAAATTTTGGAGAAGACTAAACACATTAAATGTGTCCCCTAGGTTGACAACATTCAAAGTCTGATGACCTGCCCTGGAGTTTTGGTGTGTGTCGGCAGAGAGGCCCTCAGTCCCTTGCTGCTGAAGATCCTGCGGAAGAGCTCAGAGGAAAAACTCCCTAGTTTGAGCAGCAGGTCACCTGGTCTTGATTCTAGGACCCCTGGAAATGGGTCTCGATCCCCTGGTATTCAAGAGGCAAGATCATCCCCTCATGGAGCTCAGTCCAGAGCCAGTGAATGTAGTGAGGGACATGAGAGCAGGAAAAGCGGTAGGCTATCAGTTATTGACATGTAAATGCAGAAACATGAATTTACAATATAGGGCTAACTACTGTTTGGGGTTTTTTCACTCTCTGCTTTCAGTTAACTTTGGTCTGGAGACAAAAAAGAGCATCATCCACCCTCGGTCTGATTCATCTACCCGCTCCACTCGATTCTCCTTATCCTCAGAGAAGTCCTTTGGGAACGGTATAAGAGCACAGTTACAACAGAGACCGGCTATTATGAATGATGACATTGAAAAGCGTGTCCTAGTAAACAAGGATGGCAGTCTCTCTGTGGAGATGAGGGTGCGTTTTCGCCTCCGCAGCGATGAGACCTTGCAGTGGTCCACGCAGATTGGAAAATCGCCCTCTCTGACAAGCGACTGCTGCCCTCCAAGCCATGCCCACCCCCATTGTTTACACAACTGTCAATCCGAAAGCTGCTCTGATTGTGTAACTGTGGGCCCAGATTCTATGGACTATTCCAATCAATCTGTTCATCATGCATTGCATATGAGCCAGTGCGGCTGCTGCTACCAGATGCAAGAACAGCAGTACAACCTCTGGGAAAACCCAATGCACAGTCATAAGCAGCCACCTGTCCCACCCCCATATATATCGAGTCACGCCCACACTTCGGTAAGACACACACATTCCTCGGGCTCTTCCTCATCTTGTAACTCACTGAGAGTAGTGCGTTGCCGGGCAAAACTCTCCAGCTATGAAAGAGGTTCGGATTCAGAGCAGAGCCAACTTGTCCAAGAGGAAACATGTGTGGTGGAACAGGTAGAGCGCAGATTAGACATGGGACAGAAGGAAAACACTAACGTACAGATATGTATGATGAACAGGTGTTCCAGTCACAGTGAAGTGGTCACCTTGAACGGCAATGCAAGATCTCCTAGCGAGAGGTCAGTAGAGGATGAGTCGATGGAGGGAGAGGTGGATCACCCACTGTCTAGAGTCAGCAGCTCCTCACATGTACTGCAGTCATTAAAAGAAGACCAAGATGTTGATGATGATCTGCCACCGAGCGCTTCACAGTGCTCCCATACAACTGTGCCATCCCCAAATGCTCAATTTAACAACAATCAGCCAATCAGCCACTCGACTGAATTTGAAAAGCCGGATGACCTGAGTAATAGAGAAAGTGGAACAGCATCTGCTGCCACCTCTTGTCAATGTGAATCTGAGATGATAGATCAAACTCTAAGATTGAGCTCAAATGTAAGTAGAGCCTCTTGTCAGTCCACTAAATTTATGGACCAAAGAAATGAGAGTAAGGAGATAAAGAGCATTTTTAAAGCTTCATCTGGCGCCTTTGGCCCATCCGGGATATCAAGTGTATGTCCTAATTGTGGGGGCCACAAAGGTGTTGTCACCTCCAATAACCGTAGCAGAGCTTCACAGAGATCCCGTCGCACTCCTCAAGCCTCTTCAAAACCGACTTCATCTTTCGAAAATCAAGAGAATGCCAATAACTCTATGGACGATGATGCTCTGTCTACACAATCTAACAAAACTAATCTCACAGGACATGGATCTGCCATATCTAATGTCCTGAAAAGTGGAACATCCAGTGCCATTTCTAGAATGTTCAGTCCAGAGCCAACAGAAAAGCAAGAGAGAGCCACCTCGGCTATAATCCACAAATCCAACACATCGCAAAACTCTGTTTCTACTGGTGCCACAATTGAAAATAACATGAAGAGAAGCTCCAGTGCTCTGTCAGCTCAGTCCAACTTGAGTGGCATATTTGAAAGTTCCAATGTCACAACAACAGAGGAAGCAGAGGGAGGAACCTCTAAGACTGTCTTATGTATCAAGATGAACTGTCCAGAAGACAATGCAACATTGGAAAACAATAGATCTCATACTTGTCATTCTGTAAATTCTAATGTTTCTAACATGTCTGGCAAGGAAGAGAGACATAATAGTGTCTTCTCAACTAAATCATCAAGGTCAAATATATCAAGAAAGTCCAAAATATCTTGCCACAAATCCACAAAAAATCAGCGTCCAACAGACGAGACAATGGTGGTAGAGCCAAATGAAACAGTAATAGACACGTGTCTGGAATATCCTGATATTGAAGGTAACAAACAGAACTGTAATACAGCTGAAGAAAGGGCAACCAGTGCTTTGTCTGCAAAATCAAAAACCTCTTGTAGTACAACCTGCGTCTCAAACGGTACTGCAGAATCTCCCAATCTAAAGGAAGCCAGTGTTTCCTCTATTGAAGTGAAAGGAAATAAGCAAGATGAAGATAAAGAGCGGGTACCCAGCGCCGTATCTATGAAATCGTCATTCGGCTCCTCTGCTTCTCAAAAGTCAGTTTCGACCAAGAATAAAAGATCAGCATCCCAGAGACCAAATATAGTCACCATTAAAACACCAGAAGGAGTTGATGAGATAAATGAAGCAACAGAGACAGCACAAAAAACTGTTGAAGGTGAAGAGGTAGAAGAAAGAAATACCCAAAGTAAAGCCTGCGATCACTCTTATGGTCAAATGTTGTCACCCAAGAAAATACGCTCATCGCGGTCCCGTTTGCACAAAGTTAGAGCTGCATCACCGAGCAATTTGATTGAAGTAAGAGGCCAGAGTGTACTATCAATTCACTCAGTAACTTCTTCTAAATCTGGAAGTTTTAAATGCCACTGTGTTGTAGCTTCAGCATTTGAGGAGGGAAATAAGAAAGACGTGGGGGAGGAAAATGAAGCAAAGAAAGAGGGAGAAAATATGGAACTAAATGAAGTGGAGGAATCAAGAGGCACCGAGCAACTAAGTCAAAACTCATCTAGGTCAGTGTCTCTTGGGCTGCCAGATGACCAGGAATTGTGTGACACGGAAAGTAGCAAGTCCTGCATTTCATTTCACAATCACAACAAGGATGGCGTCAGGACAGCAACTCCAAATGTCCAGTCAATATTGTCTCATAATTCCAAAGTCAATGACAGTAACAAAGCAGTCAATATCCCTACTATTGATGGACCTGGATCTGATGGGGATGTTGACAACCACCCTAAGGAATATATTTGTGTCAGCCCAGTTTCAAGCTCCAACATCAAAAGAATCAATGACAACAGGACCTCATCTTCGCTGTCATCAATTAGTGCCAATGTTAAAAATTCTAAGCTTGCTCACCAACCTGATGAAGATGTGACAGCTATTGACCCTGACAACAGTGTCTCCAAAAAGTCAGCAAATACAGTAGATGAAAAAGAGAATAGCCTCATCAACAAGGTATCTAGTGCACACTCCAGTGGACTCTGTTCCCTCACGAGTGACTTGGCAGCTGATGCAAAAGTAAAAGGCTTGAAGCAGAGGAAAGGAGAAGGTACTGTCAAAGCACCTGACAGTGGCAGTGTCCAATCTATCAAAACATTAAGTTCTGCAAATAAAGAGATGTCAGTGAGGTCCTCAAAGCACGGCAATTCTGGACCTTGCAGTAAAGAGACGGGTGGTGAAAGTGCCATGTCTGCTGCTGACCTTCTCAAGGACACTAAGGACACACATCAACAATGTCAGCAGTCAAGTAAAGCAAGCAAAGCCAGCAGCAAACAACATTTAGAGAAAAACATTAGGTATCAGGTAAAGAAGAGCCAGAAGGATCAGTGTGAAAGGACGGAAGTGACCCCTGCATGTCTACCCAACGCTTCCCCCAATGAAGTGGTCAGAGATTGGCTGCACAGCATTCCTTCTAACAGCAACATGATCGCTCTTGATGAGCTCATTGAGAAAGGGGTTGGAAATGAAGAGATGATTGAAGCTGAAGCAACAGAATCAAAGAAGGAACATCTTGAGGACGACAAGTTAGACATGGAAGAGAAAGTTGGGGGTGACCAGAAAGAAGAAGAATGTGCGACAGTAGATGAAGGAAAACATATCGATCTAGCTACAGATGTTGGTGCAATCGAAGCTTCTCCCCTGCACGACTCTCTATGGATTAGTGGAAAGGCATTGCCCAAGGACTGGCGCTCTTCAGCTGCAGTGATGAAGGTTCTTCTCAGCTCCTCTCTGGGACGATGTAGAAGCTTGCCTGAGGTACAGTAAGATGAATAGTATGAAATATTGTTTTGTCTGGAGTGTGTAGATATGTTTTGTGTTTGTGTTTAAATAATAATAAATAATGTTGATTTTTTTTTACACGATACATTGCTGAAATAACAATGGTTAAATGCAAAAAAAAGTAACACTTTGAAAAGTGTAAGATCTACACTCATTGTTGTGGACACATACATTAGATTTAACACTCTCAGTGTTAATCAAACACTAGTGATTTTGCTGTGAAGTGTGTTATGCGACTTGACAGTCTTCTCTTGTGTTTTAATCCTGTCATGTGGGTAAATCAGGTATCTAGCAAATATAGTAAATGTATTAATTAATATGATGTCGTGCAAATTTGAAGGGTTAACAATGTCAGTCCAAACCAAGCACCATTAAAATAAAGTTATGAAATTAAAACTCATTAGATTGTGCAAGTGGTCATAATGTTGTGGCCACTTGTTCTACTGTCTGAACTTATTGACCAAAAAAGATTATTCGTACATTGCGGTGTTAAATACACATTGATGACTATTGGTAGCTTTCCTGGGGTACAGTAAGATGTATAGTATGAAATATTGTTTTGTCTGGAGTGTATAGATCTCTTTGTAAGAATGCATAAATAATACACATTCTCACTTGACATGCTCTACAGGTGTCTCCAGTTTATGGCCGCAGGCTAAGCACATCAGCCAGGGGCCTCCTGGACTGTTTGGCCCAGCTTCAGCTAATTGAGCCTGTCAGAGGTCAAGACTGCAACAAACATGACGACAGAAACCAACAGTACGGGGACATTATAACCATTCTTCAATCCCTTTGGCTCACTGAACCTAGAGACATTGAGACTAAGCACACTGGCTTAGAACAAGGAACCCCACCAAGGTCCTCATCGGGGGTAGGCATGAGCAGTGGCTCAGGTGGCTCGGGGAAGGACCAAGACAATCAAGTAGGAGATGAAACCATCCCCAAAGACTCATCACATGATGAGGCTGTAGAGAAGGTTACAGAGGAGGGAATAGAACCACACATCCCAGAAATGAAAGCTGAGGTATTTTTGAAAGAACAACCTTGTCACAACCAAAATCAAGTCCTTCCAGTTCTGGAGAGTCCAAAAGATGCAAACCTGTCATCATCTGACAAAAGCTCTGTCAATAATAGCTCCAACTCCAGTTCAACAACACCACCAACAGTCTTGCAAACATCATTGTCAAATAAAGCAGCCCCAGATCCCGATCCAGTGTGGGTCTTGCACCTTCTGAAGAAGCTGGAGAAGGAATTTATGAACCACTACATTGATGCCATGTCAGAGTTTAAAGTCCGTTGGGACCTTGACGACAGCCTCATCTTGGACACGATGATCTCTGAGCTGAAGGATGAGGTGAGCCAACGAATCCAGAGCAGCATTAAAAAGGAAATGAGTAAGATCCAGTGTCGATCTGGCCGAGGCGGGAAGTCACCACGGCCCCCAAAGGGGGCAAATCTCTCCAGGGAGTCCACCATGACAGAGAAGCGCCGACGGATGCTGAAGGTAAATCCAACAAAATTCAACTTTCCATTAATGCAAATCAAACTCTGTATGAGGAAGATTTTTTTATTTCAATTTAGCCAATGCACAAAAATGTATATATTTACCTTCCAACCTGTTGGTAAAACCACATCCCTGTCTCATATATGTTATTTTATAGGCCTACTCAATGGCTTGTATAATCTCATCGGCATGGTTGGGTGGGTTACTTTTAAAATGTGTTCCGTTACTGTTACAAGTTACCTGCTAAAAAATGTAGTTAGTAACGTAATCCAAGTACCAAATTAAAGTAATGTAACGATTACTTTGGATTACTTTTGGATTACTCCAATACCAAGTATGCTCACGAAGTCAAAATAAAAATAAATATCACCACAATTTATATTTCTATGCAATGTGCCCCTGCTATTTGTGGGTGATAGGGACGAGGGCAGACTACCAATAGCAAAAATCCTTGTATAATTGGCAACCATTTAAATGCACGTACAGTATAGATTGATTGATTGATTGAAGGCTATATGCTGTTTTCAAACTGTCACTGAAAAGCACCTTACAGACAGATAGAGAGATAGATGGATGGATGGATGGATGGATAGATAGATAGATCCAATGAATAGGGAGAAAAGGGACAAATTGTGCTTTTAAAAGCACATTTCTCATGGTAGCTCATTTTACCCACATGTACGCATGCACTAATAATGCTATGAGGATGACCATGCGTGACATTAACTGCAAAATGAACTTTTATCCCAGTCACGAGTTTAGCCATATTGTGTATGGACAATTGGTGGGAGGGATATTTGTTCGGAAGATGTAACTCCCATTATGTTGTAGCGGCAGCTAGCAAGACGTTCAGCGTAGCATGTCGCAGGATCGACTCTCATCTGAAACTTTTTCTTTGTTAAAGATAAATCGATCCTTTAGCAAAACAAGTATATTCCAAACCGTAAATACCGGTCGCCACTTACTTCCTCTTTTCGTCCGTGATCCCTTTTAAACAGGCTGCGTGCCCGACACGACGTCTCACTCTCTCTCGCTCGCTCACTCTAATCGTAGGAATTGTAATCCCTCAAAATAATCCCCATTTTGAATAAATGTACCTATAATCTGATTAAAATTTTTTCTTCCTGTACTGTAACAAAATACAGTTAAAAAAAACGGCGATACATGTATTTTGTTACTCCCCAAGCCTGCTCATCGGACACTTTTAAGAGTTGTATCGAAAAATCTGCCTCCAAAGAGATAATAATAAGCTTTTTTTTTTAAACCACATCAACATCTGCCAAGTCTGCATCACAATTAAGAGTTGTGTGTTCAAATTTGAGCTCTGACAACTTTTGTACTAGTATGTAGCTGAGTAGTATTGCCTTTGTAAAAGCAGAATTTTGGATGTAGATCACATTAGATAATGCAAGAGGTTGTTATGCTGTTGCCAATAGTCTTACAGTAAACTGGCTGACATGGTTTGTGACGAAAAAGTGTTTGACATGATAGATTTGGCAGGATTTTGCTGCAGAAAGGTGGACATTATTGTATTGTTCAATTGTCAGGTCATGAAGAACCATTCAGTCAAAACTGCCGACTCCTTCAGCGATGGCGAGATGACACCCGAGTTCAGCGACCAACGAAGTGACGACGAATACTGCCCCTGTGATGCTTGTGTACGCAAAAAAATGGAAGCACGGCCTTTTCAAATGAACCCGGCGGCAGCTGAAGCTCCAGTGATGATGGAGTTCGATCTCCTTAAGATACTTCAACTCAGGAAGACCCCAGCACCTGTCCCAACATCTGTGTCACAGCCAATAGATAGGTGTGTTGACAGTGTGGTCGTAGAAGAGGAAGTAAGGAGTTTAGAGGTTGTACGGGAGGAAGAGGAGGACAACGAATCAATCGATGATTTCAAAACTGAGGAGACAATTCCCGAGGAGGATACAGGTGAAGGGGTGAAATATGAGGAAGAAACAGGAGGCAGGGAAGCTGGAGACTCACAGATCAACAGGGGGGGGAAGTGCTGCCAGTGCATGAGGGAAGAAACACCAGAGGAGGCTGACAAAACAACTGACAACACGGAAGGTACAGGGGAGGAGGATGCTGTAAATGAATTCAGGATTGACGAGGTGGCTGGAACACAATATGATGACGAGAAGGGCGAGAGCAACAAGGCAGGTGGAGGAGAGACCACTGAAAGAAGTGAAGATGACGTGGATGCAGAGGAAGAGTGCAAGGTCACAGAGGACTCTCCAAATCAAGATCTTGTAGAACCAACACTTTTGGAGGAGAAAGGAAATGCCAACGCTTTAGCAGGAGCAGATGATGACCGTGTGGAGAAGGAAGGGGAGGCGGAGGATCGCACTGGAGAGTCTCAAGGAGAAGGCGAGTCGCCGCAGCAAGAAGGAGCCTCACCAAAGGTCAGGACACACTGGAGTAGGACAAACTAAAAAACATGCATGTATTAAATACGACATTGATTATAAATTACGAACAATTGTTAAAGAAATCCAATATTAATTATAAATATTAAATTATACATTGCGCAATAAAACTTATCATTTTGTTTAAGCAGATTGTTTTTATAATAGATATTTTTATTGGATCTACTGGATTACACTGTGTGTGGTACCAAGCGGGGGGTTTTCTATGGACAAAACTATGGAGCACCAACAGACCGTCGACCTACCAGGAAAAAAATACAATACTGTCTCTTAGTGTATGATCCTGTAAAGGAGCAATCCTGATTTTTTTTTTTACACAATTACAAACTTGTCTATAGACAGGGAGCAGGCGGGAGCAAGAAGTCCAAAGAGTTAAGTCCAAAATGACTTGCCACAAGTGAATATAACCACTCCTATTTATGAGCATGACCAAGGATTTCAAGCCTACCGCAAAGAGGAATGTGACCTAGTGCAGTCTAAATGCTAATTCTAAACCAGCAAGGGCAAGCTAATCTCGCTATCCAATTAGACAGACTGAACAAATCTGTTTAGTTTCACAGCAATGACTTGCCTCTACTCTACTGCTACATGGTATGACTTGCAACTGATGCCATTTTTTTTGCAATATTAGTGACAACCACAGGTGGGAAGAGTACTACAATACTGTACTCAGGTAAAAGTACTTTTAAAAGGAAAAAAAATCACAGGTCTCCAAAGAAACTCAAGTAAAAGAAAAATGGGAAAAAAATATTTTGAATCATATAGGGCGGCCTCTTGCAAGAGAAAGGGAAATTTGGTTCAAGTCTCATCTACTAACAGCTTCTGTTCTTTAATTAGCAAAACATCATCAGACTTATAATTAACAATATATTTAGGTATTGCAATTGCACTTGAACGCAAATCCCAATAGCAAAATAATCAAAACCATACAGCATATATGTATTAATGCTGTCAAAGTTAAAGTGTTAACTCATTGATTAATCACAAAAAATTGCATTAATCATGTATTAACACAGCTAAATCGCACTATTAATTTTGACCGCAGATGATCCTTTAACTTGACAGCGGATGGTTATGTTAAAGGTAGCATAGGTTGTGTTTGAACAATAAACATAACTACATGCATTAAAGTAAAGCATTTAATAAATGTTTGTGTATGACATTCTGAATATTTGTTGATGTCAAACTACTGGGGTCATTTTTTTTCTATTTTAAATTATGCAGGTAATTAACTTATTTGTTGTTGTTGTTTTTTAAAGCGGGTAATTAACTTATTTTAAAAAAGATCTAACATTTAATCTAGCATTAAATATTGAAAGAATTAACACGTGATAACAGGTGCTTTTCAAATTTGGCGGGCAAAAAAAAAAAAAAATATATATATATATATATACACACACACACTTATGGGAGAATATTCTATGGACTGGTGAGACAAAAATGTAACTTTTTGGTAGGTGTGTGTGTCTTTGTAAATGTAACACAACATTTTTTTTTTGTAAATGGCAAAAAATGGTGCATGCAGTGAAATTTTTTTATCTGAGCTTTTCTACTTCAGGACCTAGATGACTGCTGTTTATCAAAAAATCATCAAAAAAAATCAAAAAATCATTTATCATCAGTTTGTGACCTCAAGCTGAAGCGCAATTGGGGTTTACAGCAGGTTGATCCAAAACACAGCAGCAAGTCAAATTGTAAATAGACAAAATGAAGGCTTTGAAGTGGCTTAATCAAAGTCAGGATTTGAATCCACTTGACTTTGAAAACCCTCCAGTGATGTTGAATGAAAGTGGTTTTTTTTCACCCCTTAATAAAAATAACCACCATTTTAAAATTACATTTTAGTTTTTTCATGGTTATCATTCTCTGATATTTACATTAGTTTGATTAACTTTAAAGTGGGGAAACCATGCAAAAAAAAGTAAGAATTTAAAAAGCGGGCAAGTACTTTTTCATGGCGCTGTATCAAACTGACTCATAGGTGTCAAACATACGGCCTGTGGGCCGGATCAGGCCCACAACGGGGTTTAATCCGGCCCGCGAGACAATTTTGTAAAGTAAGAAAAAAATTGTAATGTCGGACCAATTAAGCAACCGGCCACAATCAACATATAAATTCGTTATTTTACAAACAGTCCTCAGATGAGCAATGCAACTTGTATATGGAATCGTCCTGGATGTCATTATTTTACACACAACCTAAAGTTACAGTTTGTTTATAAAAAAAATATATATATAATTAAATAATAGACCGACATAAATAGATGTTAAATAGACACAAATTGAATTACTAATAACATAAACACATATGACAAGGATTAACGTCCTTAGAATTTATAACGCATTAACTGCGCCACACAATGCATTCTGGGAACAATATATATGTAAAACAGGTAGCTTCAACACGTCTGGAACTCATACAGGCAAAGTGTTGCCCCGTTCTATTTGCATTTGTGTTGTTTTTTTTGGAACAATATGATTACAGTTGAGCTCCGTAATTTAGGGCTGGCCCACAAATAGCAAAAATCTGCGTATAATTGACAGCAATTTAGGTTATATACGATTATTTTACCGATCCGGCCCACTTGGTAATATATTTTCCTCCCTGCGGCCCCTCAGCTAATATGAGTTTGACACCCCTGGTCTAACTTGATGCAAGTGAAGAGAAGCGGGATAGTTTGAGCAAAGCCTTATGTAAGTGTACTTACCTAGCTCTTACCTTAATTAACTTAGCTCGACATAGTGCAAGTTTGAGGTCGAATTGGTTTACAGTCGTTCATGAAGGAAATCAGGGACTGAGCCCTACCATCTGCAATTCACGCCGCCCAAATAAGATTTGGAATTGTAATTGCAAATAGATGCCTCAAGATGGTGGCACATCCCTTTTTTTCTGTTAGATAAGACTGTGGCCTGATTAAATAAAGCTCCTCCTGACACTTCAACATAGTTTTTCTTCCCCAGGATGCAACAATATGAAAATATAAATAAAGTGTAACCAGTATACACACAGAATAACGCACATGACTCTATAAGACTGCGTAGCTAAATGAAGTGGACTGTGACCATAAAGGAACACATCCAACGACACCATTAAATGTTTGTTTTTTTAAACAATGGCTGAGCTTTAGCATAGCTTAGCGATTAGCTCGTCTGCGTATGTAAGCCAACTTGGCATGGTTTAGCTTACTGAGGCCAATAATAATCAAAAACACGGGTTCTCACTGTTCCTGTTCACTCCTCCTGTCTTCAGCAGCTGTCCTTGTCGATTTATATATGTACATAAGATGGGTTTTATTCACTTTAACTGTTGTTTCTGAGCGTTTCTCGCTGCTCTCGAAAGTTCTCGTCTTGACCTGTCAATCAAGTGACAATGGGGGAGGGACTTTTTAAATCAATCTCAACGACAGATTTTGTTAAAAAAAAAAAATACTAATAAAATACTTAATGGATTTATATATATATATATATATTATTTTTTCTATTATCTTCTTTTCCTTTTTTTTTATTTTTTACCCTGAGTTAGTCACAGGGTTACAGCAGACTTTGGCCTGAGCACAGTAACAGACTGTAGGTGAAGATAGGTTCCTACAAAAATCTGCAAATTGAATACCAAACTGCAAATATGCAGGGATTCACTATATGTTTAAAGTTGAGGTGGTCTCTAACATGATGACAAGATGTTTATGAATGTTTTGGAGCAATATTGGTGTCAAACTTTTCAGTTGACTACTTGTTTTTGGTTAAAATGATAGGGTGGAAGTTCAACCGGTGATGCCTGTGTGACCGAGGACAAGGAAGCTGATGCCGAAAATTCCGACGCTGACGCTAAACGTCCAATTGACACCAGCTCACAGGAGTCGGGAAACAAAAAGGAGACCAAGAAGGTGGACGGAAGCGCAACAGCAGATGCTACTCTGCTGCCTCAGTTCACCAGGACCTCGGTGGAGTCCCAGCTGGGTTCCTTTGAAGACTGAGACCCTCAGCCCCACCCACACCGGAAACATTGAACATGAAACAATGCTTTGTGTTGGGAGTCTGCGACCTTTGGCGCTTTCTCTCATTCACAGTCTGATTAGATCAAGTGGAAGCACCAGAACACTTGATGCACTTTATCTCTCTGCTGTTGGAGTCATGACATGAAACTTGAAACAACAATCTAGCCTACAGTCTTTATTTATATTAATTATTTGTACATTTTTAAATTGTATTTCTAAGGAATGCAGAATTAGTGTTTGATAAATAAGACTTTTTTTAAGGTTTGCATTTAATAATTTATGATCCTGCAGACATCTAGATAAGGTAGTTGCTATAGTTTTGATTCATTTGTGTATTTTTTTCCCAGTGTGTTCTGTGAAATATTTATCTTGTTTTTGAAAGCTGAACTGTTACCTAACTAATTTAGATGTAAAAATATGACGCACACAAGATTATGAGCGTGATCTAATCTCATTATTTTAAATGGATCGGAAGACATTCATCGCAGGGTAGTTATTCACTTTCCTATCGAGTCACTCTTATGTCTCCATGCTGTATGTCTATAACAGTTAGAAGCCTTAATTAATAATGTATCATTTTTGTAAGAGTGTCATCACCTTGAGGCCAGGATCTTATATTATCACCTCAACTGTAAACTTAGTACTGTGCAAGACTAATATAATTAAGCCTAAAAAATGTATGAAATGTTTTCTGATTTCAGTGCTTTAGAATCTGAGTGATGCATGATTCTCCCTTCTAGGTGAACTCATGGGATCAATGAACTGTGAGATATTCACATGCTGTATATGCGATGTGGACAAGCAGCGTGACGTGTGTTACTGATTACTGATGCCTTACCGTATCCATGGTTATAAAGTCTGAGTGTGGATCCATAGAAACAAGGATACGGGCCATGCTCGAGTGGAGTGGCTCCATGCTAACGCCGCAGAAACGTTCCTTTATGTGGCTGGCTCGGCGTCTGAGCTTGCCGTGGGGGCGGATGAGTGGGCTGCTTGTGTACCCATCGATTTGCCCAAAGTACATAAAGTGATGAACATATAAATATCTTACTATAAATAAAATAAATGCACAAATGTGGGGTTTTCCCCCTTCATTTGACCAAAAACAAGGTCCAACTTCCAAAGAATCTTGGAGCACAGTAAATTCTGTAAGTAAATTAAAGTAAATTTTACTCTAAACAGAGTCTATTTGGTCACACTCTAAACAGTAAAATTTACATTTGCAATAGAGTAAAATAAAAAAAAAAATAAGAAAAGTAAAATAGAAATAATAATAAGAAAGAAGTAACTCAAGGGTTGAGGAACAAACCGACAACTTCAGGTTGGGAGATCTATCAATCCACTCCCTGAGCCATGCAGCTCCAATTGTGTGTTAGTATATCGCTCGTGTCAACTGGAATCTTCGTAACTCCAAGACCAAACGTTCTTGGTCTCCTTTTGGATATAAGCAAACAGTTGGAGTGGCATAAAAGTCAATCTTTATTGCAAAGATCCATACAAAATAAAAAATAAAACATTCACAGAAAAAAGGACAATAAAGTTTAAAATAGCTCGGGTGGCAGAGTGGCAGTCTCCCAAGCTGAAGGTCGTGAGTTCGTTCCTCAACCATTGTGTATTATTTTTAAAAAAAAATTTAAATAAGCTTTTACAATTTAGCCAAATCCTTGCATAATTTACTTAGAATTTCTGAGTGAAAATTATTTAATGTTTTTTTTCATGGGGGTAGCCAAATTTTCTCATACACACTAAAATTATTTTGAATAAACCTTACTCTGAATATTTTACTCTGTTTAGAGTGGGACCAAATAGACTCTTACCATGAGTAGTATATTATATTTTATTTATATTTTAGACTTGACTGAATGGCACGGTAAAATGATTTTGGAATGTGAGAACAACAACAGAGGAACAACAAACTGGCAACGAGAAATGATTTGAAATATGTGCAGGAAAAGCATGGAACTCAAATGTCATTGTCATTACACATGTCATGAGCACAGAGCAACAAAATTATTTAACACTTAACAGTAGATGCAACTTTTTTGTTTTTGCTCCCATTATTCACAAGCTTGAGTCATTTTTTTATATGAATACAAAGGGCATTTCAAATATTGTTCACAAAACTGTGTGAGTGAGCACTTTACTGAAATGATCAATCCATTCAAAGGTGTGGAAAATCAAGATGCTGATTCGAATGTTCCAGTCCCTATCAATATCCAACAACTTCACAAAGCCATTAAAAATGAGCTGAGACATGGGGGCAAAATAGAGATAGACATAGAGGTATTTGACAGTTAATTAGTGTAATCAGTGGACTTTTGTCTGTGCTGTGACAAATTTACAAGCCATTTATAGAAAGAAAAAAAAAACCCAGGATTGGTAGAATATTGTTTTCTTTATCGGTGAGGGCTTGTATATCCATCCATTTTCTGAACCATTTATTCTTCACAAGGGTCGTCGGGGTGCTGGAGCCAGCCGGCTTCAGGCAGTAGGCGGGGCAGCACACCCTGATCTCTGGTTGCCAGCTAATCGCATGGCACCTGAGATGGGAAAAGTACTGACATTATCTACTTTTGGTAAAAGTAAAAGTACTCACTCAAATAATTACTAAGTGAAAGTACAAAAGTACAGGCTCTAATATACATCGGCCAGTTGACTCTGACTTGCTCGCAAGTTCAAATTATCCTCTGCTGTGGTGGCGTGCATTGCCCTCATATTTACGGGTTGTTCTAATCAAGCCAATTGCACGTCATGTGACCGCATGTCATAGAACCAATCACAAGCTGGGATGTAGGGGACCATGTGTAACGCTTCCTATGATTGGCGGAGCCAGGAGACATTGATGCTAGTTTTTTTTCCAAGTCAAGTATTTTAATCATATTCTTGCATTTAAAAACAAAAATAACAACCTCGTTTTAAAAATGTATCAAGTAAAAAGTACAGATATTCATGTTAAAATGTAACAGGTAAAAAGTAGTCTAAAAAATAAATGGGCTACTCAGGAAAATACAAAGTACTGGAAAAAACTACTCAAGTAAAGTAACAAAGTATTTTTGCTTTGTTACTTCCTATCTCTGCAGGGCACACACAGACGAACAACCATCCGTACTCACAATCACACCTAGGGACAATTTAGACACTTCAATGGACCTACCATGCACATTTTTCGGAATGTGTGGAGAAACCGGAGAAAACCCACGCAGGCACAGGGAAAACATGCAAACTCCACCAGGAAGGCCAAAGCCCGGACTCGATCTCACGTCATCAGCACTGTGAGCCGGACATGCTCACCAGTCACACATTGTTGCGATATATCTTGAGATCGCTTATAGAGTTTCAATTTTGAGTTGTGGAACCTCTGAATAGCTCAAATTAATAGCGAGGCATTCAATTCATTAAGGCTCATGTCCCAGATTGTATCAGGAATTTGCATACCCATTTCAGATTCCCACGCAGTTTTGATTTGGTTTAATAAAGATCCGGACACTGACGTCACGCATCCCACAATGCACGCTCGCTGAAAGACAATACAAGTTAAGCCCATTCAGAAATGCTAAGTTTAAACAGAAATTCGCATTTGTGTTTGAAATTGGCCCACTTGTTTCTCGACAAGGAATGCTATACACTATGTGGATTCAAGAAATAAAAACAGTTGGTTAACAATTGTTCATATTGTCATATTTTTATTGTTGATTCAAAACCTTGCTTCAGGTCTGGCTGTACACAAGGCACATCTTCATTGGGTACAGAAGTGTGTCTCGTAATTTGTTGCTGAATATTATATCTTGGCCATTACTTCAGACATGCCTCCACCGCCTTCCGTATGATTGGCTGCAAATCCAGGCGAGCCCTCGCATCCTCAATAGAGCAACCAGTCAGCAGCGAGACCAAGGTCAGAGGCACTACCTGCTCACAAAAGAAGGGAGGAAATACGAAACACAGCATTCCTCTGGTCTTCTGTCATTCAATTACCTTCGTCCTTTCTCTGCCGGTGGCTGTGTGAGCGGCCATTTGAAAGGAGGTAATGTCCTTAGTCAGGTGGTCGACCTGGTAGATGGCCTTCAGGAGAGCCTCCTCGCACTGGGCCTCAGGATGACCAGACAATTTCTAGCACAGGAAGACAGGCTGAATTTTTACGACCCTCACTTTTGTTACTTTCAGGTCTTCCTTAGATTTTGGGTGGTAAAAAATATATGCAAACCTGCACAAGACTGATAATTAAACTGTGCAATTTATTTTGCACAGCAAGGTTACATGACACCGATCACATTCTCATTCAACAAAACTTTGAAAAATTCAGCCAAAAAGAAAGTGTTATACAAAAATAAAAATGAAGTTGCGGTGAGATTCTCAAGAGGAAGGAAAGAAGAAGAGCTGGACATGATTCTTCTATAATGACTTACAGAAAGTCCAAAGTTGTAGTTCCTCTGGTTTCACACACACACACACAGCAAAAATTGGAGTGTTACAATTCCAGAGATAAATTTGTGGGAGTTCGTTTTAACTCTCTGATGTATTTTTGATCACATTAAAGTTACTTACAAAGTATGAGAGATGTGCTGGCTGGATGGCTCAGTGGGTAGTGCCATTGACTTAGTAGACATAATACTGGATCAAATTTCAGTCAAGGTAAACTTTTAAGGAGTCAAGCTTACACTGGCTGAGAGAAATCCAATGTGTCTGTGAAGACTTGTTTATTTCTTCAAGTGTTAATTTAATTGATTAATTAATTAGTTTAAAAAGTACCCTTTCCCAGTGTTAAATATTTAACTATTTTGAAAAAAACTCTAGAGAGTGTGGATCTATACTGTATAAACTCTTTAATGGGTTAAGATCAACTCTGTGGGAGTCAATTAAGCACGAGACTTTTTGCTGCCTGTGTGGAGTTTTAGATAACAGACAAGAACATGGGTGAAGTCTAAACTGACAAACATGAGCATGGAAAAATACATTAAAGGCACTGTCCGGAATTTTGACCATTTCTGTTTGTGATTAAGCCGTTTTTGTTTGTAAACAAACAATTCAAAACTGACCCATCCCATGGTTTAACCCATACGAGCTCAACGTTCACGCCCCCTGCCTCTGACCGCACTCAGCCAAGCAAGCTGCGAGAGTGAGTGATGAGGTATCTTGCAAATGGTCACGTTACTGATCCGAAACTGTGCATCGGGATAGTTCAAAACGACATTCGCCTTGTAACGATGGTGAAATAATCAGGACAAGTGTGGAGCTAACAACAGTTTTCAAGAACGCTCTACGATTGGCTGGAGAGTAAACAACTGTCTGTACACTCTGAACGTCCCGCTGCTGGCAAAACAAACACAAAATGGCAAAATACAGGCTGGGGTGTTGAGGACAAAATCACCACCACACATTAACAGAAGCCCAGAGGTGTAGATTGAGAAGGAGTTCATGTTTAAACATCCTGTGTTTAAGAAATGCTTATTTCTGAGTCAAAACGTTGGACAGTGCCTTTAAAGGAGAAATACTCAACAAAATGAAATAGAAAGTCATGAGTCAGTGTGCAAAACCCACAAATAAAATTTGCTAAAAACATCAAACATAACATTAAAAAAAAAAAACATAAAAGGCAACAGATAAATTACACCCAAAATAATATACTAACCCGAGTCACGGTCACTGGATATTAATGCGTGATGGACGATGTATTTTGATACCTGGATTAAACGTCTTGCTCGGCGGTAAAGTTTGCTGTTGGTGACTTGCACGTCGATCATGTGGTTCTGGTAAATCTTGCCTTTTAGGATGTGCGCTCCCGTGCTCACAGCGTTCAGCACCAATTTAGTGGACAGCTCCCACTACCGCACAACAGAAAAGCGAATGAGTGAGTGAGGCCATGAGCGAGTATGTGAGTGAGTGATGTTACCATGTGTTGTAGACTTCCGGAAGAAGGTAACGGCCAAGAAAATGTTAACGTGGACATACACAATCTATTTATTTCATCCTGCAAAGAACAAAACAACACTAGGTAGAAAATGGTGGACATTAAGTTACTGCAGAAAGCTTGGTAAGGAAGCTAGGCTGGCAGGCAGGCAGACTGGTTGACAGATACAGTGTGTACTCTATATGTCAGTAAATCAGATTTTAGGTAACCAACTTGTAAACCAGCATCATCTCCGTCAGCCTGGTGATAAATAGTGTGGAGGTTAGACATCTTTTCCCTCACTCGGTGGGTGACATTCATCACTTCAGTGATATTGTCTGAGAAAAGAAGTTATCAGGATGCATGAAGAGAATTTGTGGCAACAGGCCACAGTCAAGCTCTGCATAATAGCTGCTCACCAGTATGTGTGTAGATGAGAATGACAGTGTCTTGGTCATCCAGAGTGGGTAGGACATCAAGCAAAAAGTCTTCATGTGCGATGCAAAACTGGGGACCCTGCATCAAGAAATTACAAAAATATATGTGATTACGGTAGTACCGTCAATGATGGCAATCATGACATTTCAAAATAAGAGCTAGATTTAGATTTCACTGTAATTTGACCTAACAAAATTTCACATATTCTAAACCTTTGTAAGACTCACTAAATCCAGCGTGGGTGTGATTAAATGTTAAATCTCTTCAACAGTTTGATTTTTACTGCCATATATGACACTGTATACTGTAATTTGACTTATATACCAGCAAAGCAATGGAACCCTCATTGTTGTTGAGCGCTCTGTATCCTCCACTTATGAAAGCTTGAATGTCCCTGTAGGCTACGAATATGACACACACACAGGCAATAAAGTAGCATGCAGAGTTTTCCCAAATCCAATTCAATGTAACACATTTGTGATTGCGTTCTAATACTTGACTGTGGCGATGCTGCTCACCTGCTCCAAACGTTGGCTCACACTCACTGGCATCAATGAGGCCCAGCACAGCCGGACTGCCCCAGCCCAGGTAGCACACACGTTTCTTACAGAGTAAACTGTAACATGCACAATAACATGCCAATATTTCATATCACATTGGACATATGCAGTGTTTCGTGCTTTGTGGAGAATACTTGTGCTTGACTGACTGACCTCTGCCCGGCTGCAGCCACCAAACCGGCAATGGCCGTGCTATGAGAGTATGTGACCTCTACTGTGTTCTCATAGGCTTTCAGGTGCTGCAAGATGACACTGATGAAAAGACGTAAAAGCAGGCTACAGCAGTGATTTCCAACTAGTGTGTTGTGGCACAAAAGTATATTAGTGTGCCATGGAAAATTGTTCCATTTGACAGTTTTATTATTTACTACTCTTCCACTAGATGGCAATTAACCTCTGAATCCTCTCAGATGTGTAGTTTGGCTTTAGGCAAGGCAGGCAATTGCTTGGGGCCTTACCCAACAGGGGCCCCCACAGGGCCAACAGTTTTGACACAAACCACATAGCTTTCAAAAGCAGTGTAGCAATGATAATTGACCGGCTCAAGTTTCCTGAGTCAGGTGTAAGAACAAAAAACAAAAAAAACGATAGTAAGGTTAATAATTTTTTTGTAAATGATCATGAATAATAATGCTTTTATTTAAAACAAAAAACACCATGTATAATAAGGCTTTTTTTCTAATAAAAATTACCATGTTGTAAGGCATTTATTGATTTATTTATTTTAAATAAAACAAAATGGCCATGTATATTAAGGCTTTTTTTTTTAAATAAAAAAATTACCATGTATAGCTAGGGTTGTTTTGTTTTTGTTTTTATTAAAAAATAATCATGTATAATAAGGCTTTTATTATATTTTTAAAAAATGACCATGGCTTTTGCTTTTAAACTACCATGCGATTTGTAATTTTATTTTACTGTTTTCTGGCTCATTTAGAAAGATTCTTTCTAAAGTTAAACAAACTATAACAAAACAATTTACTTGAATGAAGCACAAATAATGGTGATTGTGCGCCCGTGAGGTTTTGGTTTGTTTGTTGCTAACCCATGTAAATAAAAAAAAAATACTTCGCTATGACACTGCCATGTCCTGACCAGTAGAGGGCAGTAATGCAACAAAAACATAGGCCATTTGTTATCATGTCCTTTGGTTTTAAAAATACATTTGATGAAACGGTTTATATCAACTTTGCAGTTTGTATTATTTAGGTGTATAGCATTAACAATTCTCAGGGCACAAACAACCTTACCAAAAAGTCCATGCAGCGACAAGTGCCTCCTTCCCTTCCTTTCCTGACACATTTCACTGAAACATTAAAGCTGGGATAAAAATGGAAAACATGACTCGAAAGTGTTGTCATTAAGAATGAATCAGAATGGAACTTTTCACAGTGAGCACTCATGACACTGCATGGGGTAGCCAAGCCACTTTGGACCTTGAGGCTGCTTGAGGTCACAGCACAAAGGTCATGCTTTTGGCACATTTCAATGATCTATCTGTCAGGATGTGTAAATAAAGCAATACAAAACAACCCAAATGTGTGTGCTTTTTAAATTTGTTTTGTTTTGTTAAGATAACACTTCATTAATTCGCAATCATCTGTTTGTTTTGTAAAATATTTTATTGAGCTTTATTTAGGAGGAGGAAATAGCGAACAGTATTTACTGGAACTTACTCGGAACGAAAGTTTGCGCTAAAAGTCTAGCGGCATGCTATGCGCTGTAGCTTCTTGCTAGCTAGCCTGCTAGCCTACAACTATAATGTGAGTTACACCTTCCAAACAAATCTTCCTCCCACCAATTCACTATTTAAACATCATGCACAACATATACACGGCTAAACTTGTGACTGGGATAAAAGTTCATTTTGCAGTTGAACTTGTGACTGGGATAAAAGTTCATTTTGCAGTTGATGTCACACATCATCATCATCTTCATTGGATCTATCTATCTATCTATCTATCTATCTATCTATCTATCTATCTATCTATCTATCTATCTATCTATCTATCTATCTATCTATCTATCTATCTATCTATCTATCTATCTATCTATCTATCTATCTATCTATCTATCTATCTATCTATCAAACTGTGAGGTGCGGTTTCTTTCAGGGACAGTTCGAAAACAGCATATGGCCTTCAATCAATCAATCAATAGCCTACATGCTTTTTAATTACACAAGGATTTTTGCTATTTGTAAACTGCCTATCACCCGCAAATAGCAGGGGCACATTGTATAGAATGTATATTGTGGTGATATTTATTTTTATTTTGTCTTCATGAGCATACTCAATATGTGAGTAATGTAATCCAGTTACATTACTTTAATATTATGGTACTTGGATTACGTTACTAACTACATTCTTTAGCAGGTAATTTGCAACTGTATCGGATTACATTTTAAAAGTAACCCTCCCAACCCTGCCAATCACACACAAGCTGTTACTCCCTTTGAGTTCAATCAAGGCTCAACTTCGTTCTTGGGTTTCAACAGACATTTAATGTCGTCTACATGTCTTGCACATGTTAAACAACACACCAATGCCGTCAGAACTAAGAAAAAGCGAAAATAAACTTAATTAGCACACAAAATAAAGAGGCTTCACAATAAACACTTAAGAAAGCAAATGACAAATGTTTACCTCATCGGCCACATTCACTCAAAAGGAATAACAACTCTTTAGAAAAGCACGTCTTCTGGACAAGCTCTTTCCTTGTCGTCCTCATGTACATCAATTAACAGTGCCCCTTAATAATGTATGATGGAACAAAAAAGTACGTTCCCCCTTTCAATAAAGTTTTAAATCCAAATTAGGTTATCTGAATATTATGACTTATTTACCGTTTTTACATACAATGATGACTTTATTTATTGTTCTTTTTTTTACCAAAACAAAACTATGCAATTAATCAATTAAATAAATGATAGTTGCTTTTGATGGCAGCAACACACGCAGCATGCAAAGAGAGTGTTACGCCACTTGAGCATAGTTACAGTAGTTTCTATGTTGTTGTTTTTAATACGTGCCCTTCTGTTTCAAAAGCTCCAGCGCTTACAGATGAGCTACTGCTCTGCCCCATAACAAAGTTTAGTCCTTGTCTCACTCGCATTAGGTCCTTCATTCACATTCAAATTAGAATTCGGGACATACAGGGACTGAATCAAAAACAAATCTGCCTTTACTAGTTGACTATATAATGCTATTTAATTGACACCCACACTTTAATCACCTTAAAATGTTTAAAACTGGGGCTGTAGTATGAAGAGGCGCAGCAGCGAATCAATAACAGCGGCTTGACATTAGCTTACTGGTGCGTGGTGGCTGCACGTGAGAAAGCGGCAGCATGGGCAGCACTTAGGATGACCTCCAGGATCATCTTAGTTGCACTACCTCCTTTCATCCTGGAAGAACCACTGATGGCCTCCGGCTGAACTCAAACATACACAGGGCATGGGGGAGGACACACACACACACACAACCTAACTCCTCTAATTTTGACTAGAGAATATGGTGTTGTGACGAGCTCTCACCCCAACTGATGGGTTGATAAGGAAGGCCTTTCGACTTTTGGCAAGAACCTGCATTCTTTGGACCACAGTGAGGAAAGTGAACTCGCAGTTTGTTGTCGGTTCATTCCTGCACAGATATTATTTCAGCATTGCATTATAGCTCTGAAAGCAACAAACTTAGCATTGTTGTCTTTTGCACAATTTTTGATACAACTCTCACATTGAACGTCATTACACATGTGAATGTAATGTGAGCAAAGAGTATACATAATACATACACACCATGCCTGATGTGCAGGGTTAAAACCAATCAAAACAGGAGTGAAAACCTCCAGGTGCCGCAAGCAGAACTCCAACTGACCTGCCACAAATGGAGCCTACAGGTACATCGATTACAAAAAGATCAAGATGGATTAAACTCTTAATGGATGACTTAAGGGTGTGAGACTCACAGAAAGTCCACAGGAGATCCCAATGAACAAGACCCTCTTCTTCCCCTCACACACCTACAGGTGAGGTAAAAAAATTAAAATAAAAGAATGCACTGTAAAAAAAAAAATGTTTGAATGTAAATACAAAAAAAATTTAACATTGTTTAATTTACATTAATGTGTTGTAAAACTGTGAACCAAACACAACTGTTGATTTGACAGAAAGAAAATGTTTAAAAGATCAAATTTTTGGAGAATTCACAATTTACTGTCATTAAATATATGCAGATAAACTGTAAAACAAAAAACATTAGGATACAGTTAAAATTGCATCATAGCAGTCTTTGAATAACGTTGTTGTTTTTTTGTCACTAGGTTCTTTGGTACATTTTGTTTATGCCCAAAGAAACATGCATTTCACAAAGTCATATTACAGACGTAATATTTAGAATATTTAGATATACAGTGAAACCATGTGACTATAAAGGTTAAACTAAACATATTATGTTTATTTAAAATTGATATACTGTAGACCTAATTATTAATTTATCAGTATACTTTTTTTTAAATGTTGTTGTTTTACAGAACAAAACTCGCATCTGTGGTTTCTTAATTTTGTAAAAATAAATAAAAAAAACTGTAATAATACTGTGCGAATATAAACAGAACTTATAAATTATATATTCTAAAACGAATCTTTTTAATCTTGTAGATTCAACAGTCCTTTACTGATAACTTAACAACAGGGTGGCGTAGCTCAGTGGTAGAATGGTAGTCTTGCAACCCTCAGGTTGTTGGGTCGGTCCCAGTGCAGTGTAACTGTCTGTGTTGAAGATCCATGTGCAAGATAATGAAACTCAAATTGTTCCTGATGCTGTGTAATAAGCGAAAGCCTTGTGCTATACAAATGTAGTACCAACAACATGCTGCTTTTATACAATTTTTGTTCTGTAAAATTTACATGCAGATTTTATTTATTGTACATTGAATCCCGGTAAAATGTAAAAGTTGTTCTCTAAAGTTGTTTACATTGGCACTGACAACCACCAACTGCCCATTTTCCCCATAAAAACAACAGATTTTTTTTTTTTTTTTTTTTACAGTGTGCAATGACTCATTGCTGAAACAGAAGACAGACACGGTGCACACATTTTCCATTATAATCTTCACCTTCTTAAGACAGAGCTTGCCCAGGTGGGGGTCATCTTCCGGGGCCTCTTGGGAGGAAAGCAGTGCTCTGAAAACAGTGAGTGAGTGAGTGAGTGAGTGAGTGAGTGAGTGAGTGAGTGAGTGAGTGAGTGAGTGAGTGAGTGAGTGACACCCACCTGTCGCCTCCTGCGATAATGTATGCATAAACCTGACTGTGGTTCATCTCCTTCAGTGCTTTGTTGAACCCTGACTACACACAAACACGCAACGTGATAGCATTGTTCCATTGTGACAGGAAATTGCAGTCCCTCAGCAGATGCTGAATGACTACATCACAGTGTATAATAGCTATTTTAAGCTAGCATGCTAATGCCTGCCAATACTCTTGAGCAGTTGATATCAAACTCTAAGTCAGTCTCTTATTAACTCAGTCACTGCCATTGACGGCTATAGACATCAAAAATTCATTTGAACTATTTCTAGTTTAACATTTTGTTCCCACTTTTGTTAACAAAAGTATAAAAAAATAGATTTTTGTTGTTGTATTAGAACAAATATAAAATGTGTGATTAATCGTGAGTTAACTAGTTAGGTCATGCGATTAATTACGTTTAAAAATAGTAATCACCCGACGCCCCTAATTTTTAATATTTTTTTCTTTAAAAAAAAACATTATTAAGAATTAAAAGGATTTTTTTTTTTTTTTTTAGAAAAGGTTATTAACAATTAGGGGCATCAGGCGATTAAAATTTGTAATCGTAATCAGTTCTAAATCTACAAAAAAAATCTAGGCTTTCATACTCTTGTTAACAAAAATGGGAAAAAAAATGTTAAACTAATAAAAATAGTTCAAATGAATTTTTGACGTCTATAGCTGTCAATGGCAGTGAATGAGTTAAAAACATATACAGTATGTCCTAAAAGTGTGTACACCCCTCACATTTATGTCAGTATTTCATTATGTCTTTTCATGGCACAACACTGGAGTAATGGCAGTTTTTCATCTGCAACTGGCTAGTAAAAATTCACACAAATGTTGACTTGATGAAATGCTTACCACCACAAGGAAGGCCAGGCGCCCTGAAGTTCCGCAACCACTCAAGACAACAAGACTGTCCTCCGGCTCCTAAGAAACAATAGATGTGCTTACTGTACATGTCACAGCCATAAAACATGCAACAGGAACACAAGGACGGGCAATACCTTGAGGATGAGCTCCACCATCCCAGCTACCTCCAACATGGTTTTCACCACTTTGTCACACAAAAGCGTCTAAAACAACATTGAAACAAATGTGTACCGTTTCAAAAACTTGCAATACACTCGTTTGTTACTTGACTAACCTGGTAGGTGCTTGCTGTCTCTTGGCGAAACATCTCGGCATCGCAGCTCCGCAACATCCTCGCGATACGATTGGGTGAAGCTCGGTCAATGTCCCGTGTCAGGGGGTTTGACTTCTCCGAAACAGGAAGTGAGGGCTCGTAATCTGGTGACTGGCGACAACAGTTGCAACAAGTCATGTTTTTTCATTGTTCATGTCATTTTATAGTATGGATTGTTTGCTGAATAAGAATCCCATCACACAAAAATAGAAAAGAGAATGAATATTTTGGCGTTGCTGTGGAGATTCAATATTCCTACCTCCCATTCATGCATTGTTGAGAGGAAACAGGAATCGACCAAATACCCGTCACTGAAGACTGCAATAGAAGCAAGTCAGCACCCGGGATCTCTCTGCAATGACAAAGTCCACAAAAAGACCTTTGAGATGAGAGTGGCATATTAAGGAAGTTTGGAAAATTCCAGTGTATAGTTCTCTAGTTAGATCACTGTTACACTTTCACTGATCACAACATAAGATCCACCTTCTGCATGATCTCATTAGAATATGTTGCTTGTTATAGAATACGGGATCAGCAAAATCAGTGATAGGCAGGTCAAACGTTTTAAAGATCGGCCAGTAAATTATGATTGGTACATCGATAATGCATTTCTTTTTAATCTAATAAAATAAAAATGTAATTAAATAGAGGTAGTAATTCTAGTATAGTCTGAAAGTACAGAGTAAGGTTCACCGTTGTGCAAAATATTGACACTAACAGTAAGGGAAGCTCCCTGCATTCAGGACGTCAACACAAATCGGTGCATCTGCAAGCTCCAGAAAATGACGGATCCCAACCAACCACCCAACCATGCATGTGCTTTACCATGCTGCCTTAAAATGCAACACCATCCTCAGAGCAAGGACCAGCAGGCTTAAGGACACTTTCTCTTGTCCAGCTATCAGACTCATAAGTCTTATTTAATTAATACATACTATTAGTCTTTTCTTTTTCATGTTACACTACTGTTGAATTACCATACAGATTTTTTTTTTTCCTTCGGCAGCCTCTTTGTGTAGACATAAAGGAATACAAAATGAGACAACGTGACAAAGTGGCAAAGTACAAACTGACCGGCCCAAAAATGTTTGGGAAACTCTCGGAATTTCCAATGGCCAGACCGCCCCCGGCCCCTAACCAAGTTAGTGAAGGATTGCTCAACCTAACCAGTGCTCAACCTGCTGCATTTTGCATCTCACTCATAATGACTACACATATTGGATTCAAAAAGAAAATCAGAATATAGACAGACCACAGATCTACAATTGAAAACTATTTTATTGAAACATGATCTTTTTACTTTTTACTCTTCACGATGCAGTTGTGGCTCTCTTTTCATGAAAAATTGTGGAATTGCAAGACAGGTGGCCAGCTCACCACCTCTCATTCACAAGTCTCTTACTGTATACACCATTCCCTGTGACCTTGAACTGGAAAATTCTCACGTCCTCTTACTTGTACAATGTACAGTGAACATTTGGGATTTTTTGGGAGTGTAGAAAGTACAATAGAAAATGTTTATTCTGAAATTAAACTCAAGGTTGTCTAACAAATCTGTTGGCGTTTACTCCAAGATCTAAGATGAAAAATCCAAGATCGTCAACTACATACCTACGGTTGCCATGACAACAGCAAGACTCGTTTCCAGTGCAAGCTGAGGGGGGAAATGAATAACTTGCTTGCAGGGAGAAAAGGATTACTGAAGAGATTGTATCAGACGGACAGAGTGGAAATGGAAGTCACGGAATGTGTGTAAGAAAAGTCTACAACTAGCTACTTACATTTACTGTATGTATGCAGTTACTTTGGTCATGACCTTCATCGGGTATCATTTTCAAACAGTCATTTTTCATATGTTAATATAAGCACAGCATCATTCCCATTTGCCATTCTCTCTCTCTCCCTCCTTCCCTCCCTCCCTCTCTTGCTCTCATACACATACACACTGTACATTAATGTACTGTCAAAGAGTGGAGAGGTTGATGAGAGGAACTTTCAAGCTTCACAGTCCATACTATTTGAGCTACAGTATTACCTCAAACGCTGAATCTACCCTCAACATCATTGCCATATTGGATGTGTCAAAGTGAAGGGATTGTTGAGGATGTCTCATATGTTAGCTGCTTGGTGATGGCAGTGGTGTGCACTCTTCTCTGCTGGTTGTCTCTTTTACCCTTTGAATTCATTAATATTACTGTTTCTTACTTTTTAGCTCATTTTGTCATATTGTCTGTTAGCTTTGCTTTTAGCCTGTTCTCTTTTAGCTTTTACCGGTAACTCTTTTTATACGGTTATCTTTTAGTTTGTAGCTCCATTGCTCCCGCATGGGGTGGCCTCCTGGGAGGTTTTGGGGGGAGGTTGAACTGAAGGCTCCTCAGGGACAGGGGGCTTTTCAATTGTGTGGGGCTCTCCACTGTCAACCTAGGTAGATGGTCTCTGGGGTGGCACTGCTTCCTGTGGTCGTAGGCTGTCGTCCCTCTCGGTGCGGATGAGCTCCACCTAAGTGCCTTTCCTAACATGGTTTCTCTGTGGCCTGACGTGTTTGTTTTTTTTTAACAAAGTTTTTCAGCTGTGTGTGTGTGTTCATGTGTGGGTGTGCTCATGGGAATGGGTGGCTTTTCTTTCTTTTCTTTTTTTTTCTTTTTCGGGAGGTCTCCCTAATTTGTTGGAATTTAGATGTTTCTGGGGTTGGTGAAAGACTCAGGTTGTTAACCCGGGGGGTAGTAGGTAACGTCTGATTGGTGCTGGATTTCACTTTCCTTTCTTTTCTTTGATCCTTCCTTGGGTCTCCTGACAACCTCACGACTCTAGCTGGATTCTGAAGTATTCGGTTTAGGTGAACGGTATGGGATTTTTAATAGGTTTTAGGTTTTACACACACACACACACACATGCACATACTCACCCACATACAATTTTTTTTTTAAATAAAAAATAAAAAAGAGAGAGAGCAATGATGATGACATGTCAAATCGGTAAAATTACAGAATCTCCCGAAAAAGAAGGATTTTCTTTCTATTGTCCTATGGATGTTAATCACTCAGCACTTTGAGTTGCATTTTAAATAAAATTATTCATATTCATCAAACACTTATGCGGACCTTTTTCCTTTTCAGCTCTTCCTAGCTTTAGTAGCGCTCATACCTGTTGCTCTGAAAGTGCCCCAACCAACCCCCTGCCCCCCAAATTATTTTCTGGGTTGTAACAAACCAGCCAGCAACAGTTGGCCCACCCTCACAACGTCACATTTTTCTTGAAAAGAGCACCTTGTATATTAACTTTTAATTGAGATGTCTGACATCATCCTGCGACCTCCCCCATCAATCAATGGTTGGTTTAGCATAACCAATCAGAGGGGTAAACACAACAGACTATTTAGCTTCACCAACCAGAGGAGGGAAAAATCACTCTGTCACTCTGTCTGAGCCTTTGTGAAGGCACAGAGCGGTAAATGTAAAATCTGATTGTTTAAAAAAAAAAAAAAGAAGGAAGAAGCCATTTCAATGCTATTGTATATTTGACTCGAGCACTCGGGATTCTGAAGGCCTTGGGAAAATGTACATGGCAGCATACATAAGCTGAAAAATGAATGGACAAAAATATATACATATAGCCTATTGTACACACCTGGAAGCTGAAAGGCCAAGACAAAAGCCATGAGATGAAGATAATAGGCTGTTGGAAATTAATGAATACAATTAATCTGCTTCTGATAGTGTTTAAAGTCAAATCAATTTGTATTTATATAGCACATTTCTCATACATTACAGTTTCTGCTTTTGTCATGTTGATAGATAAATATTGATTATGATCTACTATATTGGTGATGTATAGGAAGATTTCTTTATTTAGTAATATTGGTATTCATTCATCTCCAAATACGCAAAATGCATCTGTTCTTACAGTTCTGCCTCATTCAACATGGCGGACGCGCTAACGACACACCCACTGTCTATGTTAAACTCTGTGTGCGGTTCTCCGGCACAGGGTGGAGTGAGAGATGGAGCGTAGTAGCGGTGTTGGGCAGTGCAAGAAGGGGTAGGTCAGCCGGGCCAGTCTGGACACGGACTGGAGCTGCACTTGCTGCCCGTTTGCAAATTAGCAAAGCCATGCGAGGAAGCAGTAGCGGGAGCGCGTTTATTCACGCTCAGGGGTAGAGTGTATTTTTTATATATAAATATAAAATAAAGCGCGGTGCATGACGTCATAGGCTCCCTATATGATCAGAAGATGCAGGGCTCGTGTAGAAGGTGTCCGGTTCTGGTGACTGGGTCTTCAATGGACCGGGGAAAGGAACTCTGATGGCTCTCCGCGGCCCGGGCCGGAAGGAGACACCGAGGGAAGCGTACAGCAGCAGCAGGTATCTGAGAAGCGTCGCGGTGTCCGCACCCCGCGAAAAAGAGGCACCACGGTGCGGCTTTCGTGCATTTCACCGGAGGGGACAAGCGGCAAGGGGAACATGGCCGCGCAGTCGGACGGCAAAGCCGGGGTGGGTTTCGCCCAGCTTTACGACGTCGATGTCGACGAGCCGCTGGACTCGGCCGCGATCCACATCTGCCAGTGCTGCCGCTCTTCGGCGTGCTACTGGGGCTGCCGCTCCGCCTGCCTCGGCTCGTTCCTCGACGGGGGCCAATCCGCCGCCGGGGGGGTCGGCGTCCGAGAGACTCACTGTCCACCCCGGCAGCAGCTGTGGCTGGACTGCCTCTGGATCATACTGGCCCTCCTCGTCTTCTTCTGGGATGTTGGCACGGACCTGTGCCTTGCGGTGGACTACTACCAGAGGCAGGACTACCTGTGGTTTGGCCTCACGCTCTTCTTCGTGCTGGTGCCTTCGGTGCTGGTCCAGATTTTGAGTTTCCGCTGGTTTGTGCAGGACTACACAGGCGGGGGGCTCGGGGAGGTGGAGGGTCTGACAAAGCGGGGTGCGGTTGGTCTGGGCTGCCACTATCCCGGCAAGGACCGCCTGCAGCTGGCCACCATCTGGCTGTGGCAGGCCACCATACACATCCTCCAGCTGGGGCAAGTGTGGCGGTAAGTGGGCTTGTGCGTGCGTAGCCCGGGTGCAACGGCACCTGATATCCACACACCATGCAACAACAACCGCCCCCACTCAGTCTCACACCCCTTCACACACACAGCTCCTCTCACATGGCATACAAGTAATTGAAATAAAGCTTGTGACTCAAATGATTCTTATTTTTCTATATTGAAATGAACTTGAAATGATAAAACCTGTTCCAGCCCTAAAAACACCACCAAAAACTATTTGTATGCGTTTTTATATTATTTGTATTGCTGTCTACACGACCTAGTCATTATTTTGACATTTTAGTCTGTCATTTTAGTTTGTTGAAAGCCTGAATTTGGGGCAAAAAACATGTGTTCGGCGCCATCTTCAGGTTAAACACTGGGATAAATCTGGCTGTTTTTCCTCTCTTTGGACAAGCACATATACTACCCTTCATCACTTCTGTGAGGCTGTTGTAGTCGCTCTGCAGAGTCTGTCACCCACCGGCTCAGTCTCGTACGTTTATCCTTAGCGAGTTGAAATTGAAGCATTTGAGAATAGCTTTATATCGATTTTCATGTTAGTGATTTATTAGCATAGCATTTTGTTAGTTTATTCAGCATAGCTTGTGGTATTATAGAAATGATTTAGATTGTAGTTTTCATTGCATCACAATCAGACCACGCCCAACCCTCTCCCCATTTGCTAGCCAAACGGTCTCCAGGCAACGCCTCCTTTGAGCGCTATTTTCAAATATTAGTGAGGGGTGAAGCAAGAGTCTGGTTGAGGGGTGAGTTGCACTTTTAAGTAACAGTCAACAACACACCTCGTGAAACGTTCCTTCGAAATCCCTTGCAAGCTCACAAAACCAACAATCTAGTGTTGACCGACACCAAACCACTGCACTCTCGGTGGACCCTTGATGTACAATATACATTTGTTCAACGACCTCACTCATCCAGCACTGCTTCGCACATAAGTGCTCTATTCTAAGGAAAAAGTCACGATCAAGTTATTCCAATAAAAGTATTTTTTTTGCAGCGTGGAGCCGTTCTTTTGAGTGATAAAAGTGCCGCGAGTAGAGCACTAATTAGCATTAGTGAGTCAGACTGGAGTAGATCATTATGATTCCTTGAACATCTTTAAATTAAAGCAAAAAACATTGTCAATCAAATCATTTTGAATCAAAAATCGTTCTTAATCGGAAATCGATTCTGAATCGAATAGCGCACTCAAAAATCGGAATCGAATCGAACCGTGAGACATTCAAAGATTCCCACCCCTACAAATTAGTATAAACAGGGCTTGTGGGTGGGAATGATTACAATGCATGATAAGATAATCACATTATAAAGCATGAGGTACGAATGAAGAAACCCCCGATGTGAGCTGGAGACACTTGTAAACAAAGTAGAGGCCCGAAAAACTATGATTTTTGGCAAGCTGTCCTCCGTGATGAAAGTACCGTCAGAGTATCTCGGCCGTCGCCCTTAGTGGCTGAATGCTGAAATTTAATACAATAATATAAGACAACCCTTTGCCGCCTCTGATACCGGATGAATGATGTGTTTAAGGAGCATCGATCTGATTGTGATCGTGGAGGTTTAAACTTGGAAGATGCGCACAAAGCGCGCCCCACAGTGACATTATTTTGTGGCATGTCCGCCGCCAATAGATAGAGGGCATGTTGAATGCGCTTGTTTAAGGGCAGGGTTTTTCCTGTGTACGAAATTCAGAGGCGGCCACCCCCACCTTATTTGCTCACCACTTCCAGCCTGACTGATAAAAAATGAATGCTTTAACATGATAATAGTCATAGTCTTATTGGAACTATTATTTTTATTATTGAAACATGGAATTATTATATGCTGCCTATAAAAAAAATTAAAGCGAGTCAATTGATTTACAGAATACATTAGGATTAGGGATGTTTGATACGACTTTTTTCCCGATCGATACGCAACTCTTGAGTAGTCACCGCTACTGATACCAAATACTGATGCCACTAGTAAATAAAAGTCCCCACCCATAAATGACAGAAGATTTTAAAGAAAGACCTATATATCCCAATGTATCATTTTTTCCTAAAAATTGCATGAAGTTAATGGCAACTTTGTATTCATATAATTTCTCATTTCTTGTCCCTGATCGTAAAACGGCCGTAGGAAGGTGGCCAATAATTGTATCGGTCACCGCCTTGAGTACCGATACCTTACAATAAGACTGGTATTGGCACTGGTACCGATACCTGCTAACAACACCAGGGCACTGAACTGCAAATCAACCCCCCCATTTCACTCAAGCAATATTTCAGGGATAACTGAAGCTTGCTCGTAACTCAAATTATGCTCTCAAGGCAAAAAATCGATAAGGCGACAAATTCTCATAAATTGGGCCACTCATTGGTCAACCACTCGAAAGGGCAAGTGGTGTCGAGTAGATAAAGTTGAATAGAAGAAGAGCTTGCTTCACTACGACAGCTCGATGAGCAAGCCTCTCTGCACGCTCCCTCACGCTTCACATAGCAGACACTAATTCCATGTCAGTGGCAAAACTTCCAAAAGAGAATATGTGCCTACAAATCACCTCAAAACACTGTATGGTAGTTTACAAATTCTTTGAAGCGCCATGGAGCGCATATAATGTACAGTACAGTGTGTGTATTCCACAAAGATGTACACACACACACGCATATCAATTTTAATTTTGACAACTAATTTTAATTGAGTTTTAGTTAGTCTTTTGAATAAAATGATTTAAACTTTTTGTCAGAATTTAGTCATTTGATTGTATTTTAGTTTAATTCCAATTGTAATATTATTTTGTACCCCAAATTATAACCTATTTTTAGCTGTAGTTTAACACACAAGACACATTTAACACAACTGTGTTTTTATTGAACTTTGCTTCAATGCATTAGTGAAGTTTTAATCACAGTAATTATTTGTATGAGAACTATTTTTGCCTGTAAAATATGAAAAATGAAATAAAATAAAAAGTTTGGTGGTAACTGATCATGTCATGCCAACCTGCTGTGCCAATGAGTTCAATGCTCACCATTCGTAACCTCAAATGTCTTAATTACAGCAAATGTGATCACAGCAACACTTCTAGGTTATGAATGTAAAATAATCAAATGAAGAAGAGTAAGTACAGTGTTAAATGAGTGTGCCTTTGTTGTCATTGATGGGCTAACGTAACACATCTATATGGTGATGTTATAATGCATCTGTACGGTGGCGTTATAATACTTGAAGCAACAAATATTTATACAAAAACAGTGTTTCAACACATTCAGACAGATAATACAACATTACTTACAATTACAAGCATACATTATTTATCCTCTGTGGAAGTTTTGATGGCCGATATATTATAAACTGTTATTTTTGTTCCGATGGGCGCTTTTCTACTCCGTTTGCTCTGAGTCCGCGGCTGTTGACTCCCTGCAGCATTTACCCGCCCACAGCACCATCTGATTGGTTGCTCGTGCAGTGCTAACAGCCAATAAGCAGCAATTAGAGGTTATTGGGTTAGCCTGCGGCAATTTGGGAGTTATCCCAGGGTTACCGTGTGGGAGAACAGTTAGCCCACGAGCTAACAGATAGCTCGTGAATTAGCAGCTATTTGGGAGTTAGCGTGCGGGTGAATGGTTAGCCCGCGAGCTAACCGGCTAGCTTGCGAATTAACGGCTATTAGGTTAGCCCCTGAGCTAACGTTAGCTCGCGGGCTAACCTAATAGCCGTTTTTTAGCGTCTATTTGAGAGTTTTCCTGGATTTAACGTGCGGGTGAATGGTTAAGCCTGCGAGCTAACAGTTAGCCTGCGAATTAGTGGCTATTTGGGAGTTGGCATACAGTAGTTGGTGCAAAAGCTGATGGCAAACCAAAAAACTTTAATATGTTGCAAATCACAAAAGTTGTTTAACAAACATGTGTTTGAAGACATTTAAGCAGTCAAGTGCTGGAGTTTTTATTATTATTTTATTATTAACTCTTTGACTGCCAAACGTTTTCAGAAACGGGATGTCGCCAGTGCCAGCCGATTTAAGCATTTTGACTGATCTTTCAAGGTCCACAGAAAATGTTGTGTTTGGACTATGGAAACACACATACTACCAAATGAAAGATTGAACTCTCATCTTTCATCAGAAAAAAAGATGTTTCTACCTTATTCCGTTCTTCAGTAATCAACAATAGAAAATGGTTAGTTTCACCGAAATGCTCTGTTTTGAAAAGAGCTTTTTGTGAAATGATGTTATTTCATGCACTCTAGTGAATTCTACACTTCTTTTTGTCCATGAATGATGCCACAAACACCTAAATAGTACTTTACTTCTGTAATACACCACCACCAACAATGTAAAAGTGTTTTTAGATTGCAAAATACGTTTATTTCCATTCAACAGTGTAACAATTTGACAAAACAATTTCGCAAACTATTACCAAATGTGTGCAACTGTGGTACTATTTACAATTATGTGGATGTTTCAAATACAGTTTTTCTTTTTGTAACACTGCCCTGCGTGCAAGCAGACGGAGCAGGATTTGCACAACAGATACGTTTCACTTCGATCGTCCGTTTCGCATGCAGACGTTACACTTTCTTGACGGCCTTTTTTTCCGGGGAATAGCAAGTAGCAGACTGTACCCACTACTCCGATGAATATGCATTGGACTCGGGGCACTCTTCGTCGTCCGATTGAACGTCCGCCTGAGCGTGCTCGGTTGTGCTCCGCGTTTTCCGGTGTTAGCATCGCTAGCCCGTGAACCTTTATGATGTCGTCATAGCCGCCGCGTCAGCGCTTCCAACTTCGGTGTCAACCTCGGAATCACCATCATCATCATCGATGATGATCATCGTCGTCATCAATGTGCTCTTTAGCGTTGGTCGATGCCTTTCGTCTTTGAAAAAAATTCCCAAGTGTGAGCTGCTTGCAACCGGTCGTCATTGTTAGCTTCTTCAGCCATCTAGCTCCGCCTCACGTCTTTTACTGCCGCGTCAATGCTACAACCTCGGAGTCACCATCATCATCATCGATAATGATCATCGTCGTCATCAATGTGCTCTTTAGCGTTGGTCGATGCTTTTCGTCTTTGAAAAAAACTGCTCGAGCGTGAGCTGCTTGCAACCGGTCGCCATGTTCTCTTCCCTTTCCCAGCCATTGTCCCCTCTAGCTCCGCCTCACGTCTTCTACTGACGCCTACCCAATCTTGTCAAAAGAGAGTCATCGCTGCCCTCTAGGGGCCAAAAATAGTCATTAGGCTAACTAGATCTGCTTGAAACTTTCCCCACAGCTGGCCAAGGCTTTCCTCCACCCGTTTCCCCCCCCCCCCAAAAAAAATTGGAGAATGTCTTTTAACGTCCTTGGCGGCCCTCCGTAGGTTTTTACTAAACGTCATTTAACGTTTTTGGCAGTCAAAGAGTTAACAATTTTGACAGCAACTTTTTTTAATTCCCTGCAAATGTATATTGGCTTCAAATATTGGTTATCGGCCTCCCTGGTTACGGATAATCGGTATCGACCCTGAAAAAAGAACATCGGTCTATCGCTACCATTTTTGTTATTAACGATCATGTGATACAACATGGCAATTTTGATGGCAGCCCGTTACATATGCGACTTTGCGCCGCTGTTCACCTGCGATTCAAATTGCAGCAGAAGCGGTTGTGGACAGTCAGCCACTCACATCTAGTTGCACAATTCAGTTGCCTCGTGCGCCTCTCCGCTCTAACTGCAAAGATAATTGTTCACTCTCTCATTTCCTTCCTGGCTCATCTCTCTGAGAAGATTCTTTTATGGTGTCCACTTGCCTCTGGGCAGACAGCAGCTCGAGTAGCTAACTACGCTGTTGTTGGTGTGTGCGTGTGCGCACATGTGAGTGTTTCTTTCCATCCTGCTGAGAGGAGAAACACCAATGCATGGTCAGTTTCAAGGGATAAATGGACCACACTTCTACACATACACGCGCACCCCTCCTCCCCGTCACACTGATACCTGGGAAAAGTGGTGGAACATGGAAAGAGGGGGCAGGGGAAAGCCTTCAGACTGATTGAGATGGATCGTTAAGAGATGGAGAGAAGCTGCGGAGAGGATGGAGTGGGAGAGAGATGAGGGTGAGAAGGAGGAGAGGATGAAGGGTGGAGGAGGGAGGGTGAAGAATGGAAGGCATCCGATGGGGAGAGGAAGAGGTGGGAAAAGGTTGCTTGCACACAATACCAGTAAAAGGGGGATGGGAGAAGAAAAGGGAGAGTGCTTGCTTGGGGGAGGGTTGATGTAGAAGATCCACACTTCTCCTTTGTAATTATCCAATGCAAGCAGCTGTCAGGGTGACCTGCTACTCCATCTTTAAACCAAAAGGCTGTTTGTTATGTCGTGTTTAAACCCAAGCTAAAAATCATAATTCTGGAGTCAAGGTCACAGCAATTTCTGATGGAAAAGGTCAACCCATGATCTGTGCTGCTTACAGGGCATGCGTGTATATGAGCTCCTCTGTGGATGCTCTATTATTGATGCTATGTGGTTGTAACTGTTACTTTTTGCAAAGCAGAGGACTTTTAACGGCAACACCGCCATAGACATGCTGTAAAAGCGTGCGCTGAAGCCTGTGCAACATTATTTAAGTGTACACGCATCCTCACACGCATATGCTAGTGATGAAGAGCTCAGGGGCACTTTAATTGAAATTCTACATTCCACCCACGTGAGCTGTCACTGTATCTTAACAACAAAGTGTGGAGCATCTTTTACTTGTCTGCCCGTCGGTTCATCGGACGTAATGATAAAAAAAAAAAAATGTAGCTCATGTTCACGGGAATTCACGCCATTTGTTTACCTTTTAAATGATCTTGATCTTTGATTTTGTTCAAATAGAGTAAAGGAAGTCAGCAAGGATGCTCGTCCTGAAAAAAAGATCAAACGTGTAAAAGCCCTTTTGGCCATCAGCAGATGTGCAAGTTGTGGGATATGATACGATATGCGATACAAGGTTCACGATAACGATTATCTCACGATATGATGCAACCCCCGATTATCAATATATTGGTCAGGTAATAAATCCACGATAATCTACGATAAAACTACTCAAGACATAAATTGAGGCTTTTTCAATGAGAAAATAGTTTCTTTTTGTACCATCACTGAGACAAAATATTAAAACTCTTGTCTTCTTCACAATGAGTATTTAAGTGTATTTTTTTTTAAACAAATACAAATGTCTTCTCAACGGAGACCACTTTCTTAAACAATATTGTCATGCAACGTGTCAGTCAGTTACATAGTGAATTGTTTCACTTTAATGACTGACGATTTTTTTGGGTGTAACATTGCAAAAGTAAATAAATAAAATTACTTAAATATTAAATCCAATTAAATCAATATTAATCTTCCTCCGAAATTCAAAAAGTCGAATCATAGAATATGTTTTAAAATGTTAAATATGCAAAACTGAGTCCGTTGCTGGACAGATAATAAATGTCTTACACAAGTAAAAGTAAGCTCATGAGTCTTCTTCGCCTGAAAACCTCCATACATTTTCCCGCCACTCTTATGAGGCGCTCCCCCTAGCGGCCTGCCAAGAAATTGCTCAATAAGTAATGACCAATGGAGCCGTGATCTCGATACTTGCGTATGCGTATCGATAATCTATCGGGAGACAAAGTATCATGATTTATTGCAATATTGATATATCGTCACACTACAACACTGCATGTTACATGTATATACAATATGTACAATTGCATCGCCATATTTAATATGATCTGCTTTCATTTTGCCTCTAAAGTCAATTGAACTGAATTCATTTCCAGTTAGTTATTAATTTTCTAATTTTCTAATGAATGATTTTATCATTTTAAACCAATTTCCAATAAAAATGTTTGCAAGACCATTTAAGATCATTCAGATTCTACACCAGCTAACAACGACATTTAAGCTGCTACTCATACACACTGTGCCGTCTAATGAGATCCAGTAAAAGAGTCAATTTATTGTGGTATCATCAATTCGGTCTTCAGAAAGACGATAACACAAAAATTTATTTTAACCCTAACCCTAACCCAGCTGGTGAATCAATTCTCAATGGATTAATAAAGTTTATTTCTTATTTCTGACCGCTGCAGGTACATCAGGACGCTGTACCTTGGCCTCATGTCGCGTCGCCAGAAGGAGCACCAGCGCCGCTGGTACTGGGCCATGATGTTCGAGTACGCGGACGTCAACATGCTTCGGCTGCTGGAGACTTTCCTGGAGTCGGCGCCTCAGCTGGTCCTGCAGCTGTGCATCATGATTCAGGAGAACCGTGCCGAGACGCTGCAGTGTAGGTCGATGTAGTAGAAGAGCACACAAAAACTGAAGAGGCACAAATGGTCATTGGCAGTTTACACACATTGGGCTTAGGGATGTAACGATGCATCGAAAATCGATTGGAAATTGATCGAATATCGATCTAAACTGCTTAGAATATGCAGGGATATAAAAAAATAGATATCAGCATCGATTCACAACACCTTGTGCAGTTTTTCATCGTTTCTAGCCGGACCCGTTTTGGGGACGGACACGTTTTGCAGATATCCGGTATTGTTTGTCTGGTCTTTGTAGGTCCCTGTAAAATCTTGTTAGATCTTTGTAAGTAGTCAGTTTAATGTTTTAAGTTTTATAAGTGGCTCCTCGTTTACTTAATGAGGCAATTTATTGTTGGTGTATTGATCGCCTGTGGCCGTACACTCGCGATGAAATACGTGTCGCTGATGTAGTGTCTTATTAGTCCAGTAGAGGGCCTGTATTACAGTTTTTCTCCATAGGTTTGGCACGTTTCTTGAAACTGAGATGACGTTTTCAAAACTGCAAGCTCATTTGGCCAAACAGATTTACATTTGTGCACAATCAGTTCATTAGCAAAAGCACACATCTATCCCAAAACTGCTCACACGTGCTTCACTCTTTGTTCCTTTCCCAAACAAAGAGTCGGAACAGGCACAACTGCAAAGATCCTTCACAATTGCTTTGGCTCATCTGCATTCACTTAGTTCTCTTTGCACAACTCTTTGGATCATCTGCAAAAGCTCACATCTCTCCCAAAACAGCTCACTTATGTGTCAAAATCAAATTTCTATGTCATACAAGTAGTCAGTGCCCCCAAAATGCATTGTCCCTTTGGCATTCTGTGAGCACCACAAGTCAAAATCATTAGATGTTTTCTCACAACAGCTAACAAAATACAATTATATATAAACTGAGGGGGGGGGGGGGGGTTTACAAGAGCAGTATTCAAAGTTTGCGGTTTGACATACTCCACTGAGTCAACGAAATTGCAACAGTTTTTATTCACTCAAAGTGTGAGCCAAATTCTGTATATTTATGAAAAACTAATAACTAAAATTATGCCTTGCCTAGCGTAAATGAAGAACCAACTACTGTAACACTTTCACTACAAAGTAAATTCTGTTGAGTAAATTTGACTCTAGACTGGGAGCAAATAGACTCGGTTTTAGAGTATTATTTACACTTGGAAGAGAGTAAAATAAAGAATTGAAGAATAAATAAATAAAAGTCACTCAAGAGTTGAAGAACAAACTCACGACCTTCAGCTTTGGAGACAGACGATCGACACCCTGAGCCACGCAGCTCCTGCTGTGTGCTAGTATATCACTCGTGTCAACTGGAATCTTCTTAACTCCGAGACCAAAAACATCTTGAAACTAAGCAAACAGTAGAAGTGGCGTAGCTCAGGTGGTACTGCGGCCGTCCCCCAACCTGAAGGGTCCTCAACCCTTCAGTGACTTTTATTATTTTTGTCATTTCTTTATTTTACTCTTTTCCAAGTGTAAATATTACTCTAAAACGCAGTCCATTTGGTTCTACTTAATTTAGAGTCAAATTTACTCTCAATAGAGTCAAATTTGCTCTACAGAATTTACTGTGTAGTCACTATTGTCACCTTTCTCCTCTTGACCATCCATACGCTGCTCTCTGTTTGGCCAAAGGTTTTCATCCACGTCACAGCAATGCAGCGAGGAGGAAAAAAAAACGGCGTGAATGTCTCAACCTCATCCTCTACACTGATATACTGGACTAATTTTGACAAATAAACAGATGATTTTGCATATTATGACTTACACACTGAAATCCTGCTGACATGTTTTGAAGAGGATAGCCATTAGACTGAACAACAACTAATCCAACTCGATCAGCAAGATCTATTCATTTGGAAAACGTGCTAAATGTGGGCAGATTGTGCTAACTGTAGGCTAAATGTACACAACCATTAGCACAGATCCACTGAGGCAATTGAGACATGTTCTAAGACATTGGCAATTTGATGAAAGCAATGAGAAATGACATTCAGTTGAGACCAATTGTAAGGTAGTTTTGGGATTTATCCATGGTATTTTGAAAATGTCATCTCAGTTTCAGGAAATGTGCCAAACCTATGGAGAAAAACTGTAATAAGACAAAAAAAAGGAAAAAAAGTTTGAGAAGGGGCAGAAAGAAGCAAAACTTATCAAGTTAGTATGGAAGACCAAAACTGCCAAAATGCAAAATAAATAAATGACTAAAAGTAGGGGGGGAAACGGATATAAAAAAATATATAATTTGACAAACAAATTATATATATATAGTTGTTTTTATTTGCATTTATATTTATTTTATTGGATTTAATTTTCAAATTATATATATTTTTTTATATCCATTTTATTTTCACTTTTAGCAGTTTTGGTCCTCCATAACTTAGCCCCCTTTACGTAATTTAAAATCTGAATCCATAAAGACATACACAAGTATTTCAATTTATTTTGAAAGATTAAAAGAAGTTTAAGGGCAAACCTCCTTGTGAAGGAAAATAGTAAAAAATAAAATCAACACGATTCCTCAGCTTCAGTCTTCTTCGTGTTACGAGGGCAAAATATAAAGCACTGATAAGATAAAAATGTAGTTAATTAAACAGTCAAAATTATTAGTTCATTTTCATGAAAAAAAAAAAAAATATATATATATATATATATATATATATATAGGGTTAATGTTCATAACAAGGACAAAATGTAGATGTTAAAATAAAAACATCTTTTGATTGTCAGAAAAAATAAAAAGCAAAAAACAACAAATCAAAAATCAGGAACTGAAAATCAAATCGACGCGGGCTTGAGTGAATCGTTACATCTCTGTATATAATACATAATTCTAAGTCTTTGAGTAGGTTCTTTCCTTTTTTTGGTTGAACTTCAAGACAAACCCCACTGGCTCAACCTAGATTTGTTACTACTCACTTGAAGTTTCTTCAAAGTTTGTTGGGAAAGGATTTAACTGAGAGGAAATGAAGCATGAGTCCTGTCTGTCTCCTGCAGGCATCTCCTCCCTCGCCTCCCTGCTGTCTCTCGCCTGGGTCTTGGCCTCCTACCACAAACTGTTGCGGGACTCGCGTGACGACCAGCGCAGCATGAGCTACCGCGGGGCGCTGCTGCACCTCTTCTGGCGCCTCTTCACCATCTCGTCCCGCGTCCTCTCACTTGCCCTCTTTGCCTCGCTCTTTCATATCTACTTTGGCATCTTTGTGGTGGTCCACTGGTCCGCCATGGCCTTCTGGGTGGTGCACGGGGGCACCGACTTCTGCATGTCCAAGTGGGAGGAGGTGCTTTTCAACATGGTGGTGGGCATTGTCTACATCTTCTGCTGGTTTAACGTGAAGGAGGGCCAGACGCGACACAGAATGATCACCTACTACACGGTGGTGCTGGCTGAGAACACCATCCTCACTGGCCTGTGGTGAGTAAAACGATGTTTATTTATTTGATTTATTATTATATTGTAACTTTCCTTATTACCAATTTTCAGTGCTAACTTAGGATTGCAATAGTTATTAACTCATTCACTGCCATTGACGGCTATAGACAACAAAAATTCATTTGGACTATTTCTATTAGTTTAACATGTCTTTACTATTGAAGTCATGCGATTAATTACAATTAAAAATGTTAATTGCTTGACGCGATTAAAAAAAAGATTAAAAATTTGCGGCGTCATGCAACTGAAATTTTTCATTGTAATTAATCACATGACTTTACTAGTTAACTCACAATTAATCACAAATTTTATATCTGTTCTAAATGTACAATAAAAAAAATATCTAGGTTCAAACTCTTGTTAACAAAAGTGGGAACAAATGTTAAACTAATAGAAATAGTTAAAATGAATTTTTGACGTCTATAGCCGTCAATGAGTTAATTTGGCTGAACAGTCCCATGGCAAACATAGCAAAAGTTACTTTGTGATTCTGAAGGCCCTGATCAGATTTGATTGACAAGGCCGCACAAAGAGTCTGAAATCTGATTGGACAAAAACTTAACATACCCATACTTGAAGCAATGCAGCCAAGGTGTGACACAATTCTTACCCAAAGTCAGTTTGGAGTAGCTTACCTGGGACCTGTTATATGTTCAAGGGGTGTAGGGGGAAAAAAAGACAGGGTTGTAATGGTTTGGAATTTTTTTGTTATAGTTTTGTTTTCGGTTTTCGGTTAGTTAGTTTTTTTAAAAGCGGGTTGTATGATTTTGATTTTGTTACAAGACTAGGTTTTAGTTTAGTTTTTATTAGTTTCAGTATTAATAAAAAAAAGGTCTTTATGTGTTGTGTTAATAAAGTAGAGTAAACTACAATTCACAAACAACTGTTTGACTTTCCTTCTTTTGTACGGACGTTCAGCAATGCCAAAATTAACACATTTAAACCCTCAAAGCAAATTGACAATTGTCTCCTTATTTTCATGCAGGGCCCTATAATGCCTCAACATGGATGAAGTGTTGTCTTGGTACCAAAGTTCTTTGGAACAAAGTTTACACTTCACCTTTTGAAATACCAGCAAGTAGAAGAAAGACATTAAAACGAGGGATACACTGTGTCACAACAATTCACAATATATATTCACACTGGTTATTATAATTTGTACCTTGTTGTCACAACAATTCACAATATATATTCACACTGGTTATTATAATTTGTACCTTTTTAGGAGAGATCTGCTCGAAATGATCCCAGACAGGGGATGTTCTCTTCTTTGTCATTGCGGGTGCGTCCATTGCAAAGCGAATCCGATTAAGGTTTGAAGATGCGAGTTGGGTGTGTCAGTGTCACCTGGAGCTCATTGTCATCTTGGTGCGCCATTTTATGTCGAATCAACCGCGAAACTATGTGTTGGCGATGACTTAGGAAGCCCGTCTGGCGAGGCTTCGGACGTAGCATTGCGCGTTCCGAGGCTTCGGACGTAGCATGGCGCGTTCCGAGGCTTCGGCACACACATCGGCGCCTCGGCACAGTTGGGCACATCACTACCGGTCAGGAGGGCGTCCCAGACGCCAGATGAGGGGAGCCCGTTGGGGCCGGTCAGGAGGGCGTCCCGGACGCCACACTGGAGCAGGAGGCGACTCTGGCAGCGTCCGCGCCGCCCTGGCATAGAAAGCAGAAGGCGGCCGCAGGGCATGCGCCGCCGGACGAGGATCAGAGGGCTTGAGACCGCCATGGCAGAGGCGAAGAGACTTGGCACGGCAGCGGCACAGGCAAGTAGGGCCGGGACTGAGGCTGCCGCGGAGCCGGGACGAGGACTTGAGGCTGCCGCGGCGGACGTGGTTCGGGGACTTGAGGCTGCCGCGGCGGACGTGGTTCGGGGACTTGAGGCTGCCGCGGCGGACGTGGTTCGGGGACTTGAGGCTGCCGCGGCGGACGTGGTTCGGGGACTTGAGGCTGCCGCGGCGGACGTGGTTCGGGGACTTGAGGCTGCCGCGGCGGACGTGGTTCGGGGACTTGAAGACTGTTTGACCTGACACCCAGAGCGCCATCAGCCAAAGCCAGGTGCCGCAGGGCTTCGTCCAACAAAGCAATCGTCAAAGCTCCGGAGGCAAGTATTTTTTTGTGGCATGACAGAGCTCCCGCTGGGTCCTTCTGTGGTCGGTTCATTCTGTCAACGGGTAAAGTTTGGTGGAGGACCCAAATACACGGAAGCAGGGCAAGGAGGCAGAGGTGATGGACAAAAAAGGAATTTAATCATTCAAAACAAAAGCGAACTCCAAATGGCAGTAAAACAAAACGTGGGGACGACAACTGGCAGCATGACAGGAAGAAAACGACAATGAACCAACACAGACAGAGGGGAGACAGGAGACGAAATACACACACACACACACACACACACACACACACACACACACACGCTAATGACGCAACAAGACACACCTGGGGCAAGATACAAGTGGCTGAGAGCACTGATTGGTTGACACGAGGAAGGGCAGGATTACACTTAACAAGACCAAGGGAGACACACAATGAAAAACAGAACCCAAACATGACACTTCTCTGTTTTCTAAGCGTTTTAATTTAAATTTTATTTTGTTAATGAAATAGTTTTTAGCAATTTTAGTTTTAGTTATTTCATTAGTTTTCATTAACTATAATAATCTTGGTAGAAAATAGATGATTAGATTAGAAAATCAAAGTGAACACTTTAAGCTAAGTTTAACAGCTGTTAACTCCTGATGATGGCAGTGATGAGTCAAATTAATTTGTAAACTGTAGCCCTTACCCACGCAAGAATCTCAAAAGGGGCTTTTCCGCCACTGGAACTTTTGGAGAACTTTTCAATTTGCCTTGATAAAATTCAGTTTGCGCGTTTCTCCACCAACAACAATTTCCGGAGTAATTAAATTCCCAGCAGGGTCTTGCTGAGCCAGGCTGGAACTTTGAGGGGGTGGGCTGCACTCATGGAGGACCAAAACTGCCAAAATTGAAAATAAATGAATAAATAAATGACTAAAAGTGAAAATAAAAACTGATATAAAAAATATAATTCAAAAATTAAATAAAAAAATATATATAAATGGAAATAAAAATAACCCAAAAAATACATATATGCATAAATAAATAAAAGTCCAATTAAAATACAAAAAACGAGATTCAAAACATAAAAATAGTCAAAATAAATACAAAAATAAATATATAAATAGAATTAAATACCAATCAATAAATAAAAACGCTCTGCTCTAACATTTATTTGCCAGAATGAAATGCTATTCAAATAAGGGGCGGTCCTAAGCGTGTCTTGGGTTGGACTCCGCCGTTGCAAACCGTTGGTCTAGTGAGCGGCTTCGGTGAACAAGGAAGTCTCGCTGAAGAGCTCCAGCAATGGACGACTACCACCCAAGACACACTTAAGACCGTTATTTGAATAACATTTTTGAATTATATTTTTTATATCCGTTTTTATTTTTACTTTTAGTAGTTTATTTATTTAGTCGTTTATTTATTTTGGCAGTTTTGATCCTCCATATGCACTGACCAAGGCTGACTGGATGGTCAATTTCAGTGTGGTGTTGTTTTTACATCGGCTGGGCTCATCAAACTCATACGTTATCAAACTCATTTAAATTAATCACAGAGAAATCTAAGACGCTGTGGAAACACAAATTCTAAATTCCCTGCGGAACTTTTACAACCAAGAACTCCTGTTACTCAGAACTCAAAGATCCTGGGCTTATTGGTGGAAAAGCAGCTAAAGGGCCCACAGAGATCAACCTAACTCCCCAAATCCACCAAAATCATGTTACACCACCTGCGTCACAACTTAGACCTGCTTTTAGCTTGTCTAAAATCTAGCCTACTTTTGGTCAAATTCCCAAACACGCTAAACTAGACCTGGCCCGAAAATGAAAATGTGCCTGTTTTTACGCCGAGCGCAGCGGCCCCAACCTGTGAAATTAGGGCCCCCGATGTATTTAAACCAAATGCAAGAGTGTAGAAATCAGTCTTGATTCAAGATTTAAATAAATTAGACTGCCAGTACAAAATAGACAAAAATAATTGGCGTGGATTACGAAAGTACTAACATGACTGTGTCCACATGCAGGTACGCCTACAGGGACCCGGTGCTGACCGACTCGTACGCCGTGCCAGCATTGTGCGGCGTCTACCTGACGTTTGCCGGCGGTGTCCTGGTCATGCTGTTGTACTACGGCTTCCTGCACCCTGCCACCGCCCACCTCCAGCCCAGCCCTGCCTCCTCCTGCTGCGCCCAGCTGCTTTGGGGTCTTCCCCTTCCCCCTTCTGCACCGCCTACCGCCCCACCGACCCCCGCGCACATGACCAAGTCCCAGACAGAAGAGGACGTGGCGGAGACCTGTCTTCCCGTCTTCCAGGTGAGGTCAGTGCCCCCCACTTCCAAGCCTGAGGGCCCACTTATAAAGATCGACATGCCCAGGAAGCGTTACCCGGCATGGGACGCCCACTACGTTGACAGGCGCCTGCGAAGGACTATAAACATCTTGCAGTACATCACACCGGCCGCTGTGGGCATCCGTTACCGTGATGGGCCCCTGCTCTACGAACTTCTACAATATGAGTCCTCACTTTGACACACACACGCACACCAATGAGTACACACGTAACACACACTGTGAAGAGACATGTTTGTGTTTATGGGCACATTCAGAGAGGAATAAGAAACGCACACATCACACTTGGTATAAGCACAGAGACACGAAAGCAATCTGGCACATTTTAATGCACACACAAAATCACACACATTCCTTGCAAGCACCTTCAACCTGCGAGTCTTTTGGCCATGACTCAACAAGCTGCCTCAGTGGGAGTCCATTGAAAGCGCCTCCTCTCTATCTGTAACTACCACCATTCATCTGTGTCAGAGTTTCACCACCGTCAGCATATTTCATACCAGATTGATTTGCCGCTTGCTGTTTACATTGTATCACACATTCCCTGGTACCTCTACAAAGATGAAATGTTGAAAAAAAAAAGTAGCCCACTTCTATAAATTGATGTTAAAGGGATAATTGACTTATTGAGCCATTTTCAGTTAATAGTTTGTCCAGAATGAATTTGGTAACTTCGTTATTCTTCATGTAGAATTAATACCTTTTAAATACAAATTTTTCCACTTGCTATCGACTGAAGATGACATCACCTGTGCTGAGGAAGTAGGTAGCGACCATTCGTGGCTCAGTTTACTGACCAAACCTAAAAAACAGGTGAGCCATGATTGGTTGTTACCAGAGCTGGACTGGGCATCTGGCATTCAGGGCAGATGCTCGGTGGGCCGGCCTATTTTGGGGCCAAGGCAGTGCTTTTTAATTTTTATTTTCCTACATGTTACCCCAAGAGACTAGCCCACAATTTAGAGGGACCAGTCCGTTAACCCATTTCGAATATAGATAGCAAACTGAAAATTATTCAAAAAACATCAGTGGCAGAACTACATGTCAGGCAAGAGTCAAAATGCCAGGGCATATTTTTTTGTGCCAGTCCATCCCTGGTCCTTACCTACTTCCTCAGCACAGATGATGTCATCTAACCTTGCCAGCAAAATGAATTCTCGCTGTATTTGTGAGTTCACAAACTCCGGAGAATACATCTTGTACCGCTCCCGCTTATACGTTAGCAGCCGATCTTTTTCAGGCGTTGTTTAGGCAGAACGAAACCAATAAGCGCCGATGGCGAGGGGGAACAAACAAACCTAACAGACAAATGGATGCTGCAATTAATTATGTTCTCGCAGAATTACTCACCGTTTCTTTGTTGAATTTGAACAGCGAGAGGATTGCATTTTTGTCTGGTAAAGAAGTCGAGATTTTCATCCGTTGCCTTGATTGGTCAAAACAAAATGTGCAAAGATGCCGCATCGTCCAATCAGCTCGAAGTATTGTACAGCAAGCCCCGCCTTTCCCGAACGGGTCTGCCTAGTGAAGTAACAGATTGATAATGTGAAAAACTCCCTCGAGTGAATTATAATTATCAATCTGGCTGGCGAGGTTAGATGTCATCTTCAATCGACAGGAAATAGATTTTTTTTAAAGTTATTAATTGTACAAGAAAAATAATGAAATTTCATTCATTTATTGTGGAAAATATTAACTTTTTACTGCTGAAAATGGCTCAATGAGTCAAGTATCCCTTTAAGAATGGAGGGAATTGGATTGTTGGAGGGATTCAGGTTGTTGAAAAATCTGGTTGTGTAAAAACTATAATCAAATGGTGTTGTGAAAATGTGAGTGAAAAGTTCCATTGACGAGACTGTAACTTGAGCCAATACTTTATTTTCTGCAAATGAATGTGTATCGTAGATAATCACAAACTGGAGAGGAAAGGAGAAAAGTTGTCCGCTATACTCTCTATTATCCTTTGAGAAGGCGGTTTAAGGCAATGACTATGTTTACATGCAGCCAATATTCAGGTTAAGGTCAAGATTCCGGTTTCTGAAACATTCGCGATAACCTGTTTATATGCGTGAGCGGATGGCGTTATGACTTCAAACTTAGGCTGTAGAAATTCTTCTTCTTCTTCTTTATTCTTACAAAATCAATGTCATTGTTGGGGACCTAAACGTACGAAAACTCACCAAACTTTGCACACTCTTCGGGCCCGGCGAAAAATGTGATATTATGAAGTTATCATAAAAACATGGCTATATAGCGCCCCTTAGAGTGGAAAAATAAAAAACAATCCTGGCACGTTTGACCTAGGACTACGAAAATTGGCAGGCCTTAAGATGTTGCTCAGACCGAATATTGTGACTTTCCTGCAAAGGCCGTGGCCATTAGATTGGCAAAAAATCTGATGATACACTGTGACAATAAACGATGCTATAACTTGAGCCAGATGATCCTATCTGATCAAAATGTTACATATTTGATGGCAGTCCAGGCCTAAAGACATCTACGAACTTATTTTCTTATCACAATGGCATGAGATCGAGCCCACAACCCCTGGGTTGGGAGACCGACGGCCGTCCCGGGATTTGCGTCCCTGGGTGGGCTCATCATTGCCCCCCAAAAGGCCGATGCTCAATGAAGATAAGAGGATCCATTGTCCTCTTCAGCCGTAATAGTATATTTTGTTTCCCGGGTCTTGGGGGAGGCTCCTCTTGAGTCAGGTTTGAAAAACGACTAAGTTTAACAACTCGGAGTCTAGAAGAAAACTAACAGAGTCCGGGCTGGGATTCGAGCAGCGATCACGATGATTTATTTGACAAAGACATCCAAATAAATTCTGTCCAGAAGGGGCAAGAAGTCTGTAGAACAAAGAGATACACTGTTTTTTATAACCTTTTCTAGATCCACGCCCAAACCTTTTTTTTTTTTAGCGTAACATCTTAATGGTCTCACATTATTCAACTTTACAACATACTAAAATAGTTCTCAAATGTGTAAAAGACATGTCTGTGACATGGATTTATCAAAATTGACTTTGGATGTAATATTTTTGCTGTCCCTAAATCAGCCAAAAAAAACCTCTGTTCAAAACAGCCTGTTTTCAGGGTGTGTCACTTTTATGTAAATAGCTGCACCAGGCCACGCCTAGGCCGTACCCTTCTCTATCGAAGGGGCAGTGATTTCGGTCATGGTAGCCATGTGCTAACGTTGTGAATGGAAACGACTGGCCATGGCAGCAGAAGAAAAAAAAAATACAGACATTTCTATTACACATTTGAGAACTATTTTAATATGTGGAAAAGTGGCATAACGTTTTACCACAAGAAAAAGTAGCTTAACGTTACTACAGAGACTATGTTGTAGCGTTAGTTTGTGATTGTTTAGGCAATGGTTATTTTGCCTTAACTGGCAAATCTTCCGCAAACGTTATTATGCCGTGAATGTCTCCCATTTCCAAGCGGTTATGAATAGCACAAATGTGCACATTTAGGCCACTGCGCAGTCGCAAAGTGCAAGTCGTCTCGTCGAAACCACAATACGCAACCGCTTCATATTATCCAACCACCGTCTGCTTTATCATATCTGACCTCTTGTAACCAAACAACCTCTAGCCACTAAAAATACACCAGTAATATGCTAGAAGGTGCACATCTCTTATTAGAAAGGATAAGAAGGAAGGCCAAATCACAAATGTTAAATTTATATAATTCCCGTTTGCAGTCGTGTCACACTGTTGGGACCAATCCATTATGTTTAAACGTGTTGTTAATCCAGCTCTGAACAGCCTTTCACTAACAAAACAGTCCCTCGAAAAATGCTGTCGGTACACGTCCTTCAAAAATAAAATTAGTCCACTGTCTTCTCAAAGACTTGGGACGAAGGAAGCAACCCCTTTTTCCTGATCAATGTTTCCCCTCGCCACAGAGCATTTGCGAGCAAGGGGAGAAAAAGAAAGGGTCAGCCAGCTTCTCCAATTTCAGTGGGTGTGACAAACCTTTACCAGAGGCGGTGCCACTAACCCGAGGGGGCGGGGTCGAGTGCACTTCCGTATCTTGTTGACATCACTAAGTCACTGAAGTTTAATCTGCCCGTTTGAAGCACTCATTTTAGAAAGGAGTTGGATTGTAGACAGGCCAGGGATGCATATTATTGATAGAAAACCCCACCAAAGTGCATTTTCATACTATGGGACCTTTAAGGTAATTTACTTTATTGGCTACTCCAAAACATGTCCACTCCTACCTATCAGTCTAATGATACATACGGGTTTCTTTTGGCCACTAGCGTGCGCTAGCCAGCTCACATGCAGCTGCCTGATCGTAAATTTTGGGGGATAAGACATTTTTACGAGTTTCACCTGTACTGCTGGCGGGCACTGCCTCTTTCCTTGGGCCCGCTTAACAAGTTTATCGACAAGATACTCCTTGTTAGACGAACAGTTAAATCATTTTTAACAAGCGACGGTTATCATTTTTCCAGGGTCAATGCGCTTTGTACAGCTTATCTAAAGTCCAACCAGACGGTTTTAGGAAGATTACATTTGTTCCAAAATGTTCAACACAATTTGACAAAACCAATACAGCTCTCAATTTGACATACACTAACAGTGTCACTAAACCCACATCACACATAATTTCCCTGTTTCATGATGTAAACACATCATAAACAATCAAGGTCAAACATGACCCCGCCTATGTGATATTAACATCAAATATGCGTGCATTAAAGTTTAATCATTGGGGAAAAAATGGTGATTAAATGGGGTACATTGATTAAACACACAGAATATAAGGATTGTAGAATTGAGGCAGAAACGTGACGATAAAGCTAAAAATATCCAGGTGTTAATGAGGTGGGAATGTTCAAAGTTCAAACGTTCAAACGCATCAAGACGACCGCTCTACCACTGAGCCGCGCCGTCCCCATATATTCATTTTAGGCTGGTTTAGTGAGAGCAACGTAAGATGGTTGCCGCACATCCAAGTAGTTCATGAAGACCAAATTCCTTGCGAATAGAGTATGCGCACAACACAAGCCAAAGTTGAGTTCAAAGGAGGTACCCTGATCGTGTTTACATGACCAAATGTTATAGTAAATAGTTAGGAAAGGGGTACTTATTCAGGTTTTAAAAACGCGAAAAATTGCATATTTGGGTTTTTGTGCATGTTTACATGAGGTTTCGAACCTCAAATATTTTCATTATTCACATTTTGAAAGGGTTATCGACTGCATGTAAAAGTAGTCAATGTCTGAAACAATATGTAAGAGAGTAATGGGTTTCAAACAAATATGTTTGACGAATACGCTAGACAACGACCAAAAATAACTAGAATTTCAAAATGAGCAAATGCCAGCATGTTTTTGTTCATTTGTATAAATGTTCTCCCTTTGACGCATGAGCGAACCGCACCCACTCATCCAAAGCCACCTACAGCTAAGCTGTAATTTGTATTTATTTTGCCTGGTTTGTTTTTCCCTCTACTGCAAGCTGTTACATTGGCAGGAGGCGAATCATGTATAGAGAATATTAGTCATCTCTTGAGCGCGTATGGTCGGGGGGTGTCGTGACCACCGCTAACAGTTGAGGGGTGGGACTGGTTTTGGGATCAAGCAGGGTCAATTTTTGCATTCGCCAATACACATGGTGCAAGTGTGAAGAACACATACAGATGTTGTTATTATTGCTGCTGTCTCGGGAGCATTGCACGTTAACGAGATCAAATTAAATTAAAATGGAATGTTGATGGTGAAGCTAATTTCTGCTTACAAATACTAGTGACCAAATGTATGAAAAAATGTTTGGAGTAGTTTGAAAAATTCAAAATCTCTCCATTACAAATTATAGTAGTATTTTATGATTTTATATTTTTTTTTCCAAAGTTTTTGTAATTATTTTCAATAGTCATTATAATGATGTAATGCACTTTTCTTTCATCGTTATGACCTTTGCCTTATAAATTTATGTTGCCAAATATGGTTATGTGCCCTACCGGGGCAATGTTACGGAAAAGTGCAGATGTGATTGCGCAACTCATTTTAATTAAGGACACAAACTACCAATGAGTTAGTTCATACTACTTTCTGTGGTGCTACACTTCATTTGCTGCCAACAGATGAGTAGGTTAGTCAGTGTGAAGATGCAATAGAGTCACGTGTTCATGTGCAAATATGTATCACACGTGCGTCATTAAGGTGCAAAAGGGCAGATTGTCACTTTGGATTCTATGGTGCAACTTGAGTACTGCCTTCAGTTAGTGCCGCCACACGGACAGACCACTGCTATGCAAGTCTCTCATTGCAGGGAGATGTGCTTAGCTAACACACTCACTACACTTTTGTCCTGTGCAGCAGGGTGCTAATTTGTTCGTGCATACAGTCACCGGTAGTGTTGTAATAACATGGGACGGGATGCATCCCGTCCTCACTACTTGAACGCACAAACGGATACAGTTAACCCCTGACCCCTTTACAATTTGGGAAAAGATTCTAATGGTGCTATCAAGTGAAGATTTTGTTTCAGTGAGATGAAGAATTGAGCCAAATGTGTGTTGTGTGTGCCACATTTAACCCTATAAAGCCTGAATCATGAAATATATGACAGAAAATTCGCATCCTTTGTAAATAGAGTATTTATTGGTCTTTTTGAACAAACTTTTTTCCCCTTTTTTTTATTTATTTTTTTATGAAAATCAACTTCCACATGACTTGATTTGTGTCATATTTGATACATCCGGTCACAATGCTCGTAAATTTATAACTATAAATAATAATATAAAATATAATAATAAACAGGCATATCAAACATTATTTCCAAAAAATAGAAAGAACATTTCCCACTTTTAACTCATTCACTGCCATAAATTCATTTAAAAAAAAAAGATTATTAAAAATTAGGGGCGACAAGCAATTCAAATGTTTAATTGTAATAAATTGTTTGACTTCACTAGTTAACTCACGATTAATCACAAATTTGATATCTGTTTTAAATGTTTTAAATGTTTTTCATTCTCTTGTTAACAAAAATGGAAAAAATGTTAAACTAATAGAAATAGTTCAAATGAATTCTCGATGTTTATAGCCGTCAATGGCAGTGAATGAATAGGAAAGAAAAGAAAAGATTATTAAATTTTTGGGGCGTCAGGTGGTTAAAATTTAAATCGTAATTAATTGCATGACTTCACTAGTTAACTCACAATTAATCACAAATGTCATATCTGTTCTAAATATACAATAAAAAAATTCTAGCTTTTCATACTCTTGTTAACAAAAGAGGGGGAATGTTAAACTAATAGAAATAGCTCGAATGAATTTTTGACGTTTTTAGCCGTCAATGGCAGTGAATGAGTTAATAAGTAAAGGTGTCTGCTTTCTCAATTGGGGCGATCTTGCAAGGTCGCTGGAAAAGCCATCAGCTGGATGATACTGCCCTCTAATGGATTTTCCGTGCAATGCATGTATCGGATCAATTACGTCAAAATATTATACTCACGAAATAGAGGGCTCAAAATGTCTTGTATTATATATGATACGTTTGGCTTTATAGGGTTAAGCAGCAACATTCTCTAAAGTGGATAAGGACATTTTTCCAAGGGAAAATCCAGCGGGTGTTGGTGCTACACACTCGAGCACTGCACAATGAGTCATTGTATGCTAACCCAACATAATGTGCCATTTCAAAAACACAGCCAGGAATTAATGTGTTAGAGTGTGAATTTAGTGTTGTGGTTGCTCCGCTCACATCCGCTCACATCCATCAACAGCCGCCCTTACAACCATTCTGCCGAATCCAGAGCTCCAGCCAATCAGGTGTCTCAGCCAAATCAGGTCAAACGCAACCATAAAGTACTGTCAGATTTCAGCTTCAATTTAAGAGGTTTCACCCCCCAACACAGCGGAGAATAACACATTTACAAGTGTTTGGAAAGCTGACATTGCACACAGGCATGGCTTGAGAACAAGTGTATGTGGCGCATAAACGCTCCACAGCTCCCATCATCAGTAAACAGCAGTGACCCACTTTCACTGGCAGCTATAGCGTACATGCCCGTGACACAGGAAGTGGTACAGTATCTGCTTCAGGTGATGATCCTCGGATCCTTTCCTTCTTCACACTTTTCTATTGCCATCATTACGATCGATACAAATTGGTTTTATTTGATTTCAGAGGGTTTTACTTTGTACTTCTGTATTTACATTAGGGTCGCTATTCAGGAAAATAACAATATAAGCACCTCAGAAATCTGCAACGGCTGATGTTTATTGCTTTCCTGGTTCACTCTGGTTGTCTTTTGTATACTAGAGGTCCCATACATAAAAAAAATTAATAAAAATCTAATGTATAGAAAATCCTTAAATGGTAAAAGGCCATAATTTGTGAAACCTCTTAAATACAAGCTCCATTGTGGTGGATTATAAAGGCAAAAACAGTCCAAGTACTCCTGGCCTACTGTGAGTGCTTTGCATGTGTGGTGCTCAGACTTGATTGTAGCCTCAGGTATCTCCTCCTTATCGCGTCTGTCTCGCTCCAGGCGACTCTGCATCACTGTACGTGCAAAGGTCCCTTCGTTTCAGTGCGCCGTTTCTTCCCCATTGTATAGCTTCACATTCACAGCTATGCAAGATTACACACACAAAGGTTCTGGGCACCATTGCTTTTCATTTTATAGCACTGGTTTGCCTTTTATTTATTATTACTAGTGATGCATTTTTTTTAACCTTATTTCTTTACATTTGTAATGTTTTCAGATGAGTTGGGTGGGGGTTAAAACAGTGAGGAATGTGCATCCTATCATGAAGAAACAGAACTTTTTTGTGCTTTTAGGTACTTAAATGTTCCACTATCAGGGTCTGCGAAGCATATGATGCCTATATGAGGCGACGTGAGCGTGTTTCGGTCACATCACATTAAGCTAAATTTTAAAAAGAAAGATTGTTCCATCGTTGTGAAAGTATCATCACCTTATATCAGGTAAAAACAATTTTTTTTTTTTTGGGGGGGGGGTGTCATGCTTTTCTACTGTTGTCTTTAGCTTAAAAATAAGTACTAGCTGTAGAAAGTGTGCTAAAGTAGCTTTTGGTTTCTTGTGGCATTTTGATTGTAAATATTTTTTTTTGGTGTAAACTCATCAATATTGGCAGAGTTTACTTATGGATTGCTCATTCCAAGGCTAGTAGATGTTCTCTATAAATATCCCGAATGTACGATGAGAGAAGAAAAATACAATACAGGTGTTTTTGTAGGAGTCTGTGCAGCGTGTTGTCCTAAGTAGAAGCACAATGATAAATCGATGGTACAAGTGTCTGTGCATACGATTGCGTTTTGCCAAAGTGGCACTTGATTTATTGGTTCACATGCAGTTAAATAAAATCATTTAAAGTCATTGTATTTCCAGTTAGAACAAATATCAAAATTGGATTTTGATTTTATGGGCTTTATTTGCTTTGCGTGAAGTGTAAACAAAGCTTGCAGAGTTGAGGTTCTGCCAACTTTGAAGCAAGTCCATTTTCATGGAAGGGTTCAGGTGGAGAAGCAAGTTTAGCTGGTGTAGTCATCATCAGCGATGTGAAAACGTATGTGCACCTCACAGTTATCCAGGAACCAACCTGTCTTCGGGGAGAAATCCCCAAACTCACACCAAATGTCTCAGTGGACACCAGAGACACAAGCATGCATTGTGTATCGCTGGTTTCTTTATGTACTGTGTCTACTATAGTGTCAAATCATTCTGGGAAAGAGTTGAATATTTTTCACAAATGGCTCAACCGTGGCCAGTGTTAAAAATTGTGTTATTTTTCTTACAATACCTCCTGAAAATAAAAAGTCTATTTATCTGCAAAGATTTACAATGATGTAGAGAAGTAGTGACACGTCGAATAATGTAATATATATGGAAACAGTTCACTTGGATTTTAAAACAAGAGTATGTATGTCAGCGTTGTTTTATATCCAGTCCTTCCCTTTTGTTACACTGTATTGTTTGTTGTGACTGCAATGGAGAAAAAATATATATAATAAAGAATTATGAATACATTTTTCCAAATGCCTCATATTTTCTTTTTCTTGAAACCAAGCAAAAAAAGAAACTTACAAATCCATGTTTATTCTCTCTCTCTCACACACACACCATTACAAGAATCTCTTAAATACCTGAAAATTCTTTCCAGTGCACCAAGAAAAAATATATAATATATATATATATATATATATATATGTGTGTCAAACATGTAGCATAACAAAAGACATGAGCCATAAAATTAAAACATCAATATCACATTCGAGAATGAATGAAAGGCCAAACAAGCATTCAAAAATGGCATGTATACCAACAAATCCATCCCATCTTACCAAGAACAGGACCAGGTTCACCCAGTGACCCCCCACCAGAAGCCTACTTGAATTTGTGTCTGACTCTGCTTAAAGAATGTCACAAATATAGAATGGAAAAGCAAAGTGATATACCAACTTAAAGAAGTCAACCCAAATCCTGACAGTAAAATGTTCTACGCAGCACGAGTGGAATAAACAATAAAATACACGCACGGCTGAGCTTCAGAAGGCAGGTGAGCCATTAGCGGCCAATACCCGTGCAACTCTGATGTCATTTTCAGTCGACAGCAAGTGGCAAAATGTTTGCCCCTGAGATGGACCAAAAAATTTATAACTTTTGCTGCTTAACTCATATTGCACAAACTCAATATTAATCAGAATTCCGTGTTTAGGCGGTTTCTATCCATTATCCGATTAAAAGGGAAAATTCTGGATTGACTTCCCCTTTAAAAAGCATTGAAAACAAAGCCACTGTGACACGGGGAATTATGAACCCCCCCTTAATGTACTTTGGTATCCAGTGTAGATTCCAACCTTAACCCTGAGTATAGTTCTGCATAGAAAATAAAACTCACTCAAATCACCAGTTTGTCCTCTTGGTGCTCCATCTGCGTACCGCTTTTCGAGTGTGCAAAATCGCATGCCACGGTTATTTCATTATTGTATGACTGCACTCAGCTTCCCGTCAATACATCAATACATTGTGCAAATGAGCTTTTGAATTGACCCCCTCTGCTGACTAAAAGTAGTATAACAGACACAAAACTAAGATGAAAATAGAGCTCAAGATAAAGCAACCTTACCAAAAATATTTGCAGTGGATTAATAAATAAAACAAATCTTTCTTTGGATGATTGAGCACCACATCATCCACGCCATTTTGTGTATTGTACTGAAGTCACACCCTGCCTCTTGGAAGCCCGTTTGACAAGATCTTTTTTTTCTTTCTTCCTTTTTTAACAAGGGTAGGGCATAATTACGGTAGGGTAATTAGGTTATACTATAAGGAGAAGGAAGCATGCAGAGCTGAATTTGGACTATGAAGACTGACTGGTTTAAAAGTGGCTTCTACAGCAGAGTCAAAGGAACTTCTTGTAACAGGTCTTCCTCAATCAAGATTTTCAAGTAACAAGGTACAACTCCAGAAAAACTTTTGAGGTGCCAGTTGATCTAAAAACATTCACTTCTACCACCTCAGTGGGTAAAGTCAAGTGCATGAGCAGGCAGAGCTTGAGGGACTTTACTCCAGCAGGGATTCCTCTTCATCGGGATCCACTTGAAGTCTCTGGAAGGCTTGGGGAGCAGATCCCCGAAACCAGCGGGCACTTAGCTTGAACAGAACTGGGGGGGGGGGGGGGTATGCATGACATTTCACGTCCTGTGCTTTGCAAAGTATCACATTAGTATGAGGATATCACTACTCACACTAGTGATGAGAAATTGAAGCTTCATGAACCATTTCCAATATTCCCACTGTATTTTTAACCCACGTGCACCATTGAGAGGAGTAAAAAAATAAAAATAAAATGCAAGTGGATCACGAAGCTTCGTTTTCCCATCACTACCCATACCTACCAGGTAACGTCGCCAGCACGATTAAGATACCAAAGGCCAGACCGATGATCACCAGCATATCTTGGTTGCATTCAGCTGCGAGCATACAACGAGCCTGGGCCAGGGTACCGTTGTTGGGCTGCGGGGGCACAGCTAGCAGGTGGCACATGAGCGGGTAAATGTCCACGCTCTGCAAACTCTTCAGGCGGTAGCCACTGCGGAAGCTGGGCCCCCGCGCCGCCATGAAGGGGTGCATGCTGGGTAGGGAGTTGTCGTAGCCATGGTCGCCCACTGAGAGAAGGAAGAAAGAGGTCAAGCTTCGCCGAGTCTAGTTTCTCCTGTCGCAATTGGAATCTTGCCGTACGTCTCGGCAGTTTGTTCCCTCGCCGTATTATAGTCCATCCCTCGTCAGCAATCAGTAGGATGGGCTGGATGCGATTGTTGTTACGGTAGTGCAAACTATCTGGGATGGCATTCTTTAAATAGGCGGTCATGTTGGCGTGGCACTTCTCAAGCAGGGCAAAGACAGCCTCGGGATCTAGAACAACAAGAACAGGAAACGCTCATGCCAGCAACAAGTGGGAACTCTTTGCTTGGCATCGTCAAAGTAGCCAATTGGCGACTTACTGTTGTTTGGGATGAGGGCCGCGACAGGCGTGAGGTCCACCAGTGTGTAGTTGTCAGGGTGCAAGCAATCATCCAATCGGATGAGGCGATCGGCTGAGCACTGAGCCATGCCGTGGTCACTGGTCAACAGGATGTTAACGCGACCCCACAGTCCCGTCCGGTTTAGTTCGGACATCAGCAGGCCGATGTCGTCATCAACCTCGGAGAAGCAAAATTTAGGAGTCCATGTAAGAAATATTGACGCATCCATTCCATCATCCTGCAATTACAATCACAAGCTCGAGACCAGGGGTCTGCAAAATTTTAAAAGAAATTGAAGAAATTTATATATATATACACATATATATATATAAACATTATTTTTTTTAGATAGAATATTCTTCATAATGCATTTGAATAAAAAAGATCAATAATTGAATACCCCCCCCCCCCAAAAAAAATTCTAACTCATTTAAACCCAAAAACGTGCAAACACATTTTTTAATATTTTGTCCTTCGCTCCCAAACATTTGTTTTTTTTTAATGCTAGAGCATACAGAAGGCTTTGATACTGACATGAAGAGGTGGCTTAAAGCAATGGTGGCAACAGAGTATAAGAGCAGCATGGGCCATGTTGCAACAAGCTCTTTTTGTCAGTGTTTTCACCAAGAATATGCATAATGATTCTAATACTAATTGCTGCAAAACTGAAACAGATAGAAATATACTTTTACTCTAATCTTTCTTAGGTAGGTTCCATGTTTTTATAGCAATCGAACACAATATTCTGTGGGCCTTGCTAAATCAGTCAAAATCCAGTCAAAAAAAAGGGGGGGAAAGCCGAGAGTGAAGGGGGTTACTTCAGTCCATGAAATTGCCCAAAAATTTCAGATAATTGAATTTTAAAAAAAGTTAGAAAATAAAACGCTCAAAAAGTAACCATAAAATGTCCAAAAACAAAACGAAATCCCCAAAATCACCATAAAATGTACACCAAAAGGCAGAAAAGAATGTATTTTTTTTAAATAAAAAATGAAGAGAGGCAGACAATTACCATAATACTGTATTTCCATAAAATTGCCTAAACCGTCAGAAATTTTACAGAAATTTAAAAAAGTTTAAAAATATATGAAAAATCCAGAAATGGAAGACTGAAGGTACAAGAAAATGAATCCCAAATTATTGGATGCTGCATATTTCCTGTTATGTTGCAGCTCTAATGAGCTCTCAGTACATTAGACTAACAATAACACACGGTTTCATTCATCACAATGTTCAAATGTTTTGCAGTTCGGGACAGATTTTTGGTTATAACATGGCTTTTTGACAACAAAGGTTGCTGACCACTGATCTATACTGCAGCTAAAAGACAGACGATTCCCTCAATCAAATTTCCACGATGAAGTGAGCAAATTAAGAAAGGTTCTTACTTCCTTCAGTACTTTCCCAATGGCCGAAGTATTTTCAGGTCCAAATAGGTGTCCTGATTGGTCTGGCTCTTCCCAATAGATCGCTGCAAACATCACTCCTTCCTCCTGGAATGAGACACGTCCTACACATCAAGTGAAACTTCTGTGCCACTTTTCTTGCAGCGTGTGGCAAGTTACCTCCTCACTTCCCAACAACCAGTTTGTCACATTGCCCAAACGCTCCCGGAAGGTCACGGCGGGGCTGTAAGGGAAGAAGTGTGTGGGCGTTTGGTTGTGGATAGCCACGTCAGAGCCAGGCCACATGGCAACCCCCGTCTTGTAGCCTGCCTGATGCACGGCTAGCCAGATGGGCGTGGCCTCGTTCCACCACATTGGGTCGCTGCTGTCGCTCACGTGGAAATGCTTGTGGCTGTCGGGGTCGTACATCGAGCTGGCCAGGATACCGTGAGACTCTGCATACAGTCCCGTCACCTGGGAGGGCGTTGGGGGCAGCACAACAATTACTCACGAACGCTCAAGGCAAAAGCATGTAAATGCAAGTCAAGTCAAGGTGATATGGCGCAAACCGGGGGTCACCGACCTTTTTGAAACGACTTTGTGGCGACTAATTAGTGCAAAGTTGACTACACACCTCTGAAATAATACATTTGCTCAAGCTAGTCATGCTGTTATATATTATTATATTTCATTAGGAATGCTTGCTACCAGGTTTTTTTTCTTTTTTCAGACAGTACCAGTATAGCGAGTATTCACTTTTTGAGTACTCACCGACACAATGTACCGATACTTGGGAGTACGTAATCATTTATAGAACACAAGGACGAAAAATGTGAGCAAAAACTTTTTGTTGTGGTACAGATGATATTGTCACAGTCTAGCGAATATTGCCGAAGAGAATTTGCTCAACGTCTTCAGATTCATTTATTTATTTGTTTGTTTTATCGTATTGGCCCGATAACCATACCTGGTATATCGGTACTTATTCTCCCATCCCTGTGATTAATAGTAATAAAATATGAAGAAATTGCTCATGATATAATGATTTCTCACAGCACTTTATTTCTATAAATGTCTGCCAATTAGGAATGCACCGAAATGAAAATGTTTGGCCGAAACCGAAAATGAAAAATAATTGGCCGAAAACCGAAACGCCGAAAATAAATTATGACAATTTTTACTATAATTGCATTTATTATAATTAATTAAAATTACAATATTATTATAAAATATTTATTTAGTACTGGCATTTTAACCAAGCACAATATAAATTGAAATGTGCCCACACCGCAGAAATGTTGGCTAATGGTACATTAAACACCAAACGAGGGCGTTTGCACCTTTATAGTCAATGCGTGCGGCAGGACAAGGTGAGGCGCACTTAAAATTGGCACATTCACATATTTACCAACGTTTAAAAATAAAGAATTAGATTTGTTTGCACCAGCTAATCGGCTTCAGGAATGAACTGCAAAGTCACACACAGCGTCCTGTACAGGTCTGTCGCCACCCGGAGATAGCGATAAGATAAAACGGTTGATAGCAATAGTGCTAGCATTAGCTAAAGTATTTAGCATGGCCACCAGGATGCCGGTAAAAAAGTGGAACCATTGGAGGGGCTCTTATATTTATTAAAAAAAAAAAGAAGAAAAGGGAAGGCGCTGCAGGAGAAAGAGTGGCTCACCTGTACTGCAGTACACGGCAGTTCTGTCTTTTTTCTACTAACTTAAGTGTTGTAACACCAAGCGACGCCCCTCTCCTCCGTATGCGCAATGACCTCGGGAGCTGCTGCGAACGACCGGTGCAAACTCACACAGTGAAAAGCCAGCGAAAAGAGCGGTGGATCCCCCCACCCGCGATTTTTTGCTTGCGTCACCACATCGGCCATATTCTTTCGGCTTGAATTTTATTTCGGCAGAAATTTTTCAGTGGCCGAATATTCGGTGCATCATTACTGCCAATGTTTATACAGTACATTCAGCCATGTTGAACTTTCAGTGACCAGAATGAATAGAGAGCTGTAATACCAAATTTAACACACATGCTCCCTACTTGGGAATTGTAAGGTATTGTTTGTTTGGGGGTTTAATGATCCCCAAATATGGAGAAAGTAGGAATGCTGAACTTGGGCCCAGTTAGACAAAGGCATGAGCAGCCACTGTGGTATGACTGCTACAAGACATGTTGGGCACAACAAATGCTATCCTTGTGCATTTGATAAGATGCCTATGTCACAAGCAAATTGTAGAAAGTGTGCAATTCAGTAAATGAATGAACTCCTCCACTCTAACAGCCAATTATGATTTTTTCCCACCCACAATAGGAAGTTGTAATCATAAACACAGCGCCGTTCAGCACATGAGTCGTTTTTCTCCGATAATGTTTTTATGATTGTCAGAAGCCGAAATCAAAATTACATTTCCATTAATTGCTCAAGCCCAATTTATCCACTGAAAGCAGCAATCAAGACCCTGCAAAATTGAGTTGATGTCTGTCATTAACAAGACAGTGAGTGATATAACTTTCTTAATAATTAATTCACCTCGCATTTGTTTACAGATTTGGGTTATCACAGGGATAACTCAAAGATTTGATGTAATATCAGCATTTTGCCGTCTTTATCGTGCTCCAGTGGTCGCAATGGCCTCTACTTTCTTCTTCATCTCTCGTCTAGGTTTTCCTTTCACATAATGTTCAAACTGATACACCACATAAACAGACACGACTACGGTTAAAGCCCGTATTGCACTGGAGGTGCGAACGTTTGCAAAGGCAACGAATGTTACGTTCTCCTCAGGGTTTGTTCAAGGTCGCAAACGTTGGCCAAACGTTCTACAGACATCTGCCTGTGCTTTTCTTGTTACAAGGAAATGTTGAACATGTTCTAAAGAACAAGAAAAGACAAGAGAAAACATTAAAACTGTTGGTAAACGTCTGACGAATGTTTGCAGAACATTTGACAAATGTTTGCGACACTTAACGAACCCTGGCGGGAGCGAGTATCAGGGTTCAAATTGGTTTTGCTCCATTTATATATTTTTGCAGGTTAATCCCAGGGAACTGAAGCATTGGTTTAATTAACAATGGGTTTTCTTTTTTCGAGAATAAAAAATTTGGGTTTCTTAAATTCACATTGTGTAGAAGCAAACTTTATTTTCTTGTCTAGAAGTAAAGCTAAATTGATTTTTTTTAAGTTCTACTTTAACGTAATTTTATCAAATAGAATTAAAAAAAAATTATATATTAATTGATTTGCTGTAAACAGAGCTACAAAGAACCAAAAATCTTAACTACTTTCAATTAAACTTGTAATACTTTTTTTCTGCTAATATAAAGTTGAACAACACAGAATAACACCGCAACACAAAAAAATATTAATTAAAATATGAAAAACAAAAAGGGGGTTGACGAGACAGCATCCAGATAACTTTTGTATCGTTAAGACTGGCCATGAGAAAAATTCTAGTTTCTTCTGTTGTAAAAAATCTGCCCTGCTTTGGAGAAAAATGATTCTGTCAGGAGGGCTGACATTGCTACAATGCACAGTCTCCATCCAACATCAAGCAGCAACACTTTCATTACAGACGTTAGTTGGGTTTCCATCCACCCATTTTTATTTGAATTTTGAAGAAATGCAAAAATAAAACGGGACGGAAAAGCTAGAAATTTGAAAAAGGGCCAAACATTTGCACACACACAAAAAAAGACCGGATATTACGTCACACGTACGTTTGTAGTCCCAAAGCAATGTCGGACGATAAAGTAAGGTACGTTTAAGGGGACGACGAAATTGAAATCTTTTTGGAATTAATTAAAGAAGGGAATATAAATGCTCTTGTAGATGGAAAACAGCAAAGAAACGCTACGGTTTATCAAGAATTACAAAAGTAAACTTATACGCCGTCATCGCACGGCGCAGTCGCTTCATGGTTTTCTTCTTTTACTTTTAAATTACGGGTGGATCACATCTCTATGGTGTATACCGCCACCTACAGCGGCGGAGTGAGTCCCCTCTCAATATTCGCAAAAACAGAACAGATGGAAACAGACACAAGTCGCATGTCCGTTTTGCGCATTTTCAGTAAATTCGCTTAAAAAATTTGAAACAATTGGATGAAAACCCGACTATTGACGCCCTGCTTTTTTTTTTCCCCATGCAGAATGTACAGTCTGATATTAGCAATAAAGTTTGAATGTGTTCCATAATGAACTCATTCACTGCCTTTGACGGTTATAAACGTCAAAAAATCTTTTAAAACTATTTCTATTAGTTAAAAAAAAAAATCTACTTTAGTTAACAAGAGTATGAAAACCTAAAATGTTTTAAATTGTACATTTAAAACAGATATAAAATTTGTGATTAATCGTGAGTTAACTATTGAAGTAATGCGATTAATTACGAGTACAAAAATGTAATCGCCTGACGCCCCTAATCTCTCTCGTCAGGCGATTGAATTTTTTTATTGTAATTAATCGCATGATTTCACTAGTTAACTCATGATTAATCACAAATTTTATCTGTCTTATATATTAATTAATCTGTTCTAAATACAATTAAAAAAATCTAGGTTTTCATACTCTTGTTAACAAAAGTAGAATTTTTTTTTTTATGTTGTAAATGTACATTTTCATACTCTTAACAAAAGTGGAAAAATGTTAAACTCATAGGAATAGTTCAAATGAATTTTTGACGTTTATAGCCGTCAATGGCAGTGAATGAGTTAATATCAGATTGAAGTGAAGTGAATCGGGGGGGAAATATCAAAATAATATTAAACTGAACTCTTGTGAATCGAAATTGAATTGATAGAGGAAATTAGAATCGATACCCAGTCCAAATGCAGACCACAACAAACCTTCGGTGTTGGTGCTTCAACACTGTAACAGAGTTTATGGTTTTATTGGCCGCACCTGGCAGATAATTTTTTGTAAACATAGAACAAATGAAACACTATGTGCTTCAGGGCTTAATTTTAGATCATGGTTACCACCAGGTCATGTCAACAAGAAGCACAGCATCCACTTCCCTAGTTACGCTGATGACACTGATCTTACCGTAGCAGCAATAATAATCTATTTATATAGGGGCTTTCAAGGGATAGAAGAGGTTATTTCCCTCACAAACTCTCTGTGAATGTGTTGATGATGTTAATTAATAAATGTTACAAAACAGTAGGACAGGTATATGGAATCACTTAGTCAAAAAGTCAATTTTCCATAAGATTGTTCCTGCACTTGCAATCTGTACACTTCAGACCCTTTTAATGTGTTTTAGGGTTCTTCATAGCTTTGTGCCACCTTCATTATGAGAGCCAATATTTTTACCCTGTCAGCCTTTTGCGGTCTCCTGGTTCTGGCCTTTTAATACTTCTTAGAATGAGAACCAAAACCTGCGGGGTGGCAGCTGCCTGTTAATATATATAACCAATGTCTGTGAGGACCTGTGAGGGCCGTTCACAATGTTCATATTTTTAAACGTGAGGTAAACATTTTTGTAGATTAGCTTTTAATTAATTTGTAATTAATTTGTAATTTTAAAGTATACATGTTTGCCTTTGATAAACTTATACAAATTACTGTATTTATTTATTCACTCAAATCCAACGTTTGTTGTATTTGTTTAGTCTTCTTGTATTACTTTCAAACAATCATTACACTTTCTTTTGTTATATGGTAAGATCAGCTCACCAGGCTGTAATGGTTGGGAAAGGTCTTTGTGATGAACACGTTGGTGAGCTGCTCCACCAGGACCCCTTGGCTGTACAGGAGCGTCAGGTTGGGCATAGGGTAAGTCCGTAGATAGTCAGCTCTGAAGCCATCAAAAGATACAAGCAGCAACGGCGGACGACGCTGCTGACATGCAGTGTTTCCAGTAACCAGAGCCCAAAGACCATGCAAGAGGCTCATCTGTGCAAATATTCTCTTTGGGAGCATGCTGAAAACAGAAAGAAAATGCTGTTGATAACGGAGTTCCCTTGCTATCCGACTTGACTGAAATAACCAGGTTTAGCTACATCTAATATTATTCTTCCCGTACAACATTCGGGCTACTTCATTTAAACAAACAGCACTTCATTTAATTACAAATTAACGCATCCATGGCCAAAAGGCTGAAAGGAGAAAGCACCAAGGCAGGCAGCCTTTAGTTCGAGCATGTCATTCAAGCAACCCCACTATCGTTATTAGCGGTGACTCGTTTACATTTGACTCCATTTGATGACGTCCTTCACAAGTTTACCTTGCAAAAGCGATATAGCAGTCCTCCGCAAAGACGCGCTTAATGTCTGGTTTTGATGTTCGTCTTGTATCATCCAACTTTGACCGACTGGTTTCCTGAAATGATACAAGCGAAGAGTCACGGCAATTGTTTCCGGTGGCACCTTTCAGAACAAATAGCTAGCGTTTTTTTTTTTAAATGGGTTTTTGTTTTTTCCAACTAGACTCGCAAGTTCAGATAAGACGAAGATTGTTGACAATCAAGACTAGACGATACATTATTACATTATTGGAATGCAACTGAAGCCAAAATGGGCAATACCAAACGACTTTTCAAGGCACTTGCGCCGTTCTTGAGCCATAGACATAGATAGAGAGAGAGAGCGAGAGAGAGAGAGAGAGAGAGAGAGAGAGAGAGAGAGAGAGAGAGCAACTGGTGCACTATTAGTCGCACGTTGACATTGTCGCCATATTGGATGTGGAAGTGATCGGTGAAGATACCTCTTTCATTTCCTTATGGGGTAAATGCCACGGACTATTCACTAACACTGGATTTCAAGAATATTAAGTTTGGAATCTAACACAAGACAGAACAAGGGAAATGATGATCAATACTTTGATAATCATGGCAAAACAATTTATTCCCAAATGTAGATTTATTAAATGTCGACCTTTGTTTTTGGTATATTGTAAGGAAATTGAAGGGTTTGGGAGGACACTGAGGAGGGTGAAGACAAAGCAAGCCTTGTCGGTATTTAATAACTTAAAAAGTCTACTCCTAGGAGGAGGAGAAGAAGAAAATCGTCAGCACCTCCACCCACGTGAAGTGGTCTGTAGCGGGTGGGGTGGGGGGGCTGGAACCACTGGCCTACAATACTCTAATTGTTGTTAGTTGTTTAGCTAACGTTGCATACATTATTGTGTACCTTCCAGAAAATAAAAACAAATTGATAACCCATTGACTGCCAATAATAGCAGTTAAACTGTTATAAATCATCAAAGAGCAAAATCATTCATCAAAATCTGCATTAAATCTAAACGTTTGTGCTATTTTTTCAAAAATCCACGCCACATCTATGTGAGTTCAATATTTATCATCACAGCATTGCATCATGCATTTGTAGCTGTAAACAACACATGAAAACATAAGGTAATATGTTTTTGATGCTTATACCCTAGAGCACAAGGGAAAAAAACATTTAGAACATTAGATTAAAAATAACATGCTTTGATTTCTTTGTTTCCCCAAATGTATTTGTGCATCTCTCCAATAAAAGACGATTGGATACATATCTCGATATGTATAAGTGTGACACAATTCAAGGACTGTTTTTGCTGTTGTTGTTTTTGTTTTTATAGTGGAACAATTCAATTTGGTTCAATTCAGTGGGATTACAGTTCGCCTCGATATAGTATGGCTGACTTTGAGAGGATTTGATAGAATGCGTTTGTCAGTGGACTACTGTAAATGTGGTATTACTTTTTTACCTGTACTTGAGTGATTTCTTTCACAACTATACTTTTTACTTTTACTTGACTAATAATAAAAGTCACACTAGTCATACTTGAGTAAAATTTTGGGCTACTCTACCCACCTCTGGGCATTTTACAGTAATCATATTTAGTTCTCACTATACATTTGCTTATATGGTCCTTTGTCCACTAAAAACAATGAAACAAGCATGTTTATTATTAAAGACAAACTTTCATTCACGACGCTGTTGCCGTCTACTGTATGTGTATGTACTGTAAATGCTGTCTATGATAATACTGTTCAGCGGGCGCCATTCAATGGATGGATGCAAGGCAATGCTACGTGAATTTATCCAAATATATGGGGCAAATTAATGCTGTCTGTAGGGCATTCATAATAATTAGGCCCCCCATGCATTTCATGTATCCCCTTTAAGCCTGGGCTCATGGCGACGGGTCTGTTGCGCGTCTTCCTGTACAGCGCCCAGAAAACATGTTTTCACCCCCGACCGGCTGCTGCCGTCTGGGCCAGCCCCAAACGGAAGACTGACGAGTACCGGTAATGACGATGCCCAATACATCCGCAGCATTACATTCAATTGCTTGTAGCTTACACTTAATTATTGCCAGACCAGACCTTTGAAATTAGATTCACGGTGATATATATGCATATATATATATATTTTGTAATGCGATGAGTCAACAGTGCACGTTAACGCTGATGGCCCAGCTCTAATATAAATACATACAAGAAAAATAAAAAGCTGGATTGAGCCAATTTTTTCTCCGCAAAGTCTAGCAAAATATGGTACTCCTGAATCTTAAACGAAAATGATCTGCCATTGGAAAAACTCTTTAAAGATGCCAGAAAGGGAGCGTTCACAAAAACATTTATTAGACAGAAATACACTTCGTTCAGTTTATGTTTGGCTAAAAAAATGAACAGTTTCATGAACGCTTGTTTATTGAACTAGTTCGGATAAAAGTCTGCATATGGTTTCTGTAACCAATTACGTAGTTTGAGGGGGAGCTGGCTACTTGATGTTGCACTTCTCGTCTCAGCCATGTATATGAATTGGAAATATGCGCATTCAGCAGTTTTAATAATGACATCATGGACATTATTGGATTAAAACAAATATTCTATAAAGCAAAGACCACACAAAATGGAAAAAAATATATTACAGTACAGTACATTATTTGTTTTTTTACTGGTCACAGTCATGTGCAGGTGAGGCTCTGTCTCCCCTGATCGCACGGCCCTACATTCCACAAAGTCTATGTTTGTTTACTTGAAATTTGTCCAATATCTATCAATACCAAGTCGGCCAAAAAGTCAAGAATCTGAAAGTAACCCAGATAGCAAGACGACATTCAATAAACATTGATTTTCCATCCAAATCATCAGTATAGTTGACATTGAAATTTCTGACAAAAAACAACATTGAATCAATGCTGCAAATACCATAACATTGCTCTATGGTATGTCAGGCGATGGTTGGGTTAACATTGTTTTATAATTGATGGACTTTTAACTGGAATGTTGACAAATAGTTGATTTTTGATTGACTGGGAAATATGATTGAGAAGTCATTGAATTATGGATGAGCTGTGGTTATGGTTGAAAAAAAGTTGTTTGTGGGTGACCAAAATCATTTTTTTTTTAAATGTTTTGTTGTTGTTGTATTTTGTCACTCACACAAACACGCAAACACACACAAACATGGTCTCCCGGGTGGGGAAGCGAACCCATACCGCCTGCGGTGCCCAAACTCACGCCCTGTTCACACCAAAGCAAAGGCGGCTTCTTTCCTCAAAAGAATCTTGTACAGACAGAAATGCTTCAAGACAGGCGTGTGTCCAAAAGAACATGCTGAGGACGTTTAACGGCTGTAATGTATATGCCAAGTCTGGAGTGGCGCTGTAGCACAATCACAGGGAGTTAACGGAAAGCGCCGAAGAAGAATCAGCGTAGAAGACGAACTGTCATGTTTGGATCTGTTTTCCTTGTGTGTCTTCCTTGTCTTGTTAAGTGTGATCCTGTCTTTCCTCGTGTCATGCTGCCCGTTTTCGCATTGTCTTTTCCCCATGTCATGCTGCTCATTTTTTGCCTTGTTGTTTCCCCCATGTTTTGTTTCTAGTTTTGGTTTATCTTTTAATTTGGAAGATCGCCTTTTTGTTTGAATAGAAATTAAATCCCTCTTTTTGATCGAACCTCTGCCTCCTCGCCCTGTCTTCCCGCATTTGGGTCCTCAAGCTCCCCCATCCTGACACAAACACTTTTTTGAATATATGACTGGATAGCCAATAGGCCAAGACTTTTGAACCCGCGGGGCCGCCATATTACTCCTCCAAAGAAATGTTTCTCGGCATATGATCGATCCTATACATTTACATTATTGAAATTGGAGAATATTTAAGACATTACTTAGAAACAGCATGATTTATGATGTTTTAAATTTGCTAAACATAAACAAGAGGACTTCAGACATTTTACACCTTGCCTTAAATACATGTATAAATTAGATGCTTAATGATGTTAACAGGAGGAAACGTGTATATATATATATTTTTTAAAGAATTATAACTGTAATTCAACAAAATATGACTCAAATGTAATATTGGGGTCTAGGAACTGAGCGATAAAAGAAAAGGGGGTCTTCAAAGTAGTTTATCAAGTTGTCTGCTCGTAAGGAGTAAGATGGCCGCCCTGTCACTTCAACGGCTTGCACAGGCGTGTATGGGCTATCGGCTATCCAGTAGTATATACAGATCAGTGAGGCGAACACAGAAGTGACAATGCCGGTCGGTTCAAGTACAACATCACGCAAAATATTTTGCTGTAAAAGGATTAGCAAGCTAAGCAGGTTGCGCAAAACAACTACCACAAGGCTATCCGCCATTGTTGTTGACAGGCTGGCGGTTCGCGCGCAGTCATGTGGAAATTTGAAGACATTTAACATTTTCAATTTGATGTTTTACTGTTTTTGAATTTACTTATAGGCATATCAATGTGATATAATCATGAGTGTTTAAAAGAATACAGTGGGATGGTGATTTTGTGAACTTTATTTGATCTTTGTACCCTCAAATGCTGTTGGAGGGGCAATGTGCATGATGTTGTCAGAGTCTCTTGTCACTTAGAGACTGAAGGTCTGGGGTCAGATTTTGATTACTTCTGTTCCCCCAATCAAGAAGGGGAACTGTATAAAGATGTCTGTTTACCATCAACCTTACACCTTTGTTCAATCTAGGAGATGACATGTCTGCCCTTTGTTCAATCAAGAGCCGGGAGGAGGAACCTTTTATCTTTTGAGTATAAATGAGTCGATGTTCTGTAAATTGTCACACTCTTGGGGGGTCTACGTCGCATTCAGATGTGGATGTCCTAACGGTGTCTTTAGAGGCCTCTAAATAAATTCTTGCAAGAAAACTTCTTCATCAGATCCTGAATACAATTATTTTGGACACGCAAAGATTACACTTAATATAGTAATCAAAATATTCCTTCAAAATGGTGACGCCGACGTGGACTTATTGAGACGTTTTTCAACAGCTGTGATTGATCCTGAACACCGGATTTCTAAAGCGCAAAAATATTAACAAGGTGAGTGGACATTTTATCCACGTAGAGAAATTCTGGTTGTTTAGGATCAATACAGTTGCATTTCGTCTGTGCTAAGTTGTATTTGGGATCTGTGAACAAGTTAGGGGGGTTGTAGTAATATTTCTTACGGTGGGACGGAAAGTCCTCGATTTTGAAAATTACTACGACATTGAATCATGCATGGCAGTTTTTTCCGCGGAGGAATAGGCTGTGTTTTTTTTATTTTTTCGTATGAATAAGCCGTCCATATATTTCTACTGGGCGTGCGGTGTGGATTAGCCGCCTGTGTGTGATATCATTCACACAAGGTGTGTGCTGTGTGGAATTATTAAACCGAGGGACATAATTCCTCGGTGTGTGTGTGTTGGGTTTAAGTCGCGCATAAAGATGCCCCGTGTTTACGGAAGTGACGTCAAGTAGGAGCGCTCCGCCGTTTGAAACGGCATAAGAGATTGAGTACCACGGGGGATTGGCTGTTGGGTTGATTGTAGGTGTGTTATTAGCCGCTGAGTGTTGATCACACTTAAGTGAGTGCTGTTGTGTGTTGTGCTATTAGCGGTCTGTGTTGATCACACAAGGCGTCTGCTGTGTTAAACACCCGTATATTGACGGTGTGTGGTGTGATATTAGCCGTCCGTGAATTTTTTTACGTTCGAGAGCTGTGTGATATAAGCCGCCCGTGAAGATCCTGGATATATTTGTTGAAGTCGCGCAAAAGGTATTTAATATCTGTTTCATTTTCGTCTTGTTTGTGTTTGTCTGAAAAAAAAAAAAATAATAATAATAATAATTTTTTGGGGGGGATTAATGAGAATACTTTTGATCTGTTATATCGTAGTATCATAAGTGAGACGTCACTGACTTTATAAATATTAAAAACGACTAATTACTACATATTATGGACGAAAAAATTTGACCGTAACTAAGGAGGTTCGATTTGCATAGACTTCCGGTCGAGAGTCAGAATTGGTCGCTAAGCGAACAGTGAGTTCATGATGCTGGACGCATTTCCACCACGGCGTCAACGTAAGTATGAAACTCTTTTAAATGTATGAATGCGCACTAATTGTGATAGTGGTTGGTTCTCACCGTTGTAAAATGTGGTGTGTTTGTGGAATTTGATTGTGTAAACAGCGCCAGACGCTGATTACCTACAATATAAGGTCGTGAGCCAAATGTTGGTTAGTGCTAGAATGTTAGCGTTGGATAGCTCTGTGAAAGTTGCGCGGATGACGATGTTAAGTGATTTTGAGAATGAGGAGGCTGATGCTAAGCTAGCGGCTCTGCCAGTGTACAGTTGCCATGCACAGGAGATTAGTTTTTGGTAAGACGCTACCGCGCGAATCTGTTTTTAAGGCTAAGGATGAGTTAGCTGCCGGCAGCCGCATCTGTTAAGAAATTGGAACATAAATTGGATGAAGTGTTGACTGTGAAAGATGACCCGCGGGGAATAATTTGAACCAAGCGAGAGCTCTTGGCTTAGAAATGAATTGTTGAGTGTACGCGTTTGTTTGTTTGTTAAGCTCCATGGTGTGTTGTGGCCACGCGGTTTTTCGTTGGTTGTCTTACAATGTGCGCGACGTGTCTGTGTCGCAGCCGTAACGTTGTGATGGATTGTGCGCGAATAAGTCGACATTTGAGCTATAAGTACGTGGTGAAGTTATTATTAGACGAAGTAACGGTGTATTTTACAAATGAGTGCGCACTTCGGAGAGGTTTGTGTTCGTCTGTGGTTCAACAACTGAGACGCCACTGAATTAAGTTGAGGAGTTTGTGTTGTGTGTGAGTGTGTTCTGGGTCTAGTTTGGTGAGTTGAAACTGTGAATATGTGAAGCATGTGTGAATTGTGAGTTTAAAGGGGGGATTTGATTTCTTCTTGTTTTTGTGTTTTTTCTCCTCAATGCCTTTATGACAAGGGAGAGGGAACTGAAGTTAAGTGAAAGAAGGACTGAGTTTGTTGGAAGGCAGGTATTTTGTGTCTCAAAAAATGAGCGAGATAAGATAGGATGTATATGAATGGCGTTTTGTAGGAAGAGGAAAAGAGTAGATTTCAATGGAAAAGAGGTGGAAAAAAATTCCTCTCTCTCCAGTTTCTTTGTCCTCAAAAAAGGGTGAAAAAGAATGGTAAGCAGGAAATCTGCATATTTTGAAAGTAGGGGAGAATTCTGCCTTTGTCTGTGACAATTTTTAAAGCTCTTCCCCCACGCTTGATTAGGGACTAAAGGTTTGAAAGGATGGGGGCCGTGAGCTGCTGTTTTAAGAAGGTGGTGATTTGTACTGTTGTCTGTTAAAATTAAATTAAACTAAATAAAAAGGACAGGGGGTGTGATAAGTTTAGTCCTCTCTCCCATTGGCTCCATTTGGGAGACTTGTAGTCTGTTGTGTGTGTGAATAGCAGGGGTCTTCTAATGCTAATCTGGTAAAATCAAATTGTTCCTGTTATGCGGAAGGATATAGAGGTCTAGGTGTTAACTACAGGCCACTATCATATTATTTTTAAAATCAGATCTGTGTTTTTTTATAGTTGAATAAGTAATACAACCAAATTTTAATTGAAATAGACTTTTCATTTTTGATTTTTATATTTCCCCTGCATCTCTGATAACTTATTCGTAGGTGTGAAAATTATTTAACCTTTGTCCTTATCTGAGTCCCATTCTAGAAGTCTGAGGAGCCCTGAAATTCGAAAGGACTTCCATCCAAGTGGCCAGGGTGACTGACAGCTGTCACATTTTCTTAAATTTGAGGTAACACGTAATGAAGATGTCTATGGTAGACCTATGCGTAAATATAGTACTACTACTTGCTATAGTGTAGTGATCAAATTCAAATAAAACCACAAAATTAATAAATTAGGGGTTTGAAAAACAAAATATTTTGGGGGAATTTTTTATTTATTTTTCTTGGAAATTGAATGACAACAAGCAGTGTTCTCTTGCTATGACAACAAGCAGTGTTCTCTTGCTATGATCTCATCTTCCTCTGTCTGTTCCGAGTGTATAAATGTTTCAGGCAGGTTCAATCTTTGACTGAAAGGTGTTTCACTTGGGTGACTCAACCAAAAAGTGCTGGAAATGGAATGAACAGCATTCTCCTGCTATGCTTGATGTTCAGAGTGGACGGCGAACTGAACAATGGTCACTTTCGGGGGGGAAGTGACCACACGGACTGCGAAAAGGATGGTACACTGTAAATCCGCTCGTCCTGTGACTGTTCAATGACTCTTATGCATTGTTTGAGCATAATGTCCAGCAACTTTTTGAGCAGACAGGATTATCATCGATTCTGCCATGATGAACTTTTCCTGAGAACTCCAGTACACAAAGCCCAGTGCCCGCTTTGAACTTTGCCCTGCATAAACTGCTATCGACAAGGACAGGAAGGAATATGAACTCCGGTTGTGGACTCAAAGTTCTGGAATCATCTGAGTTTGGTGCCTGAGGTCGTATGTTGTATTCTGTTTGTAGACATTTGCACTCTGTACTATGTCAGAAAGGAGATGTGATCTATAGCAACGCAGTTTCGGAAATTGAGAACACCTTATGTGAATTAGGGTAGTATAAAATTTATTTTAATCTGTAATACTATATTTTCCGTTGTTTGATGCTTGTTGAATTTGGCCTTCTATTTTTTTCTTTTTTCCCATTTCTCTTTTATAACTTTGGCTTCTCAGAGTGGACTCAGATATGGAACACTTACGACGAATTTGCTGGTTAAATTTTTAATTTTTGATTTAGGTCGCAGCACTGATTTTTAATTGGGTCATGATCTGCAAAGTTGCCTGCTGTGTTTTTACAAGCCCCCACTACTCTGTAGAAGAGGTGAGGTTAGGTAGCATTTTAAGAGTACTTTTTGGTTGGTTTAAAGTAGGGATTTTGTTTTGTTTTTCTGATTATAACTCGTTTCTTTTACTAGTTGAGATGGCAGATATTTGATAGATGCGTGACCTGCAATAGATTAATGGGGTTATTTTAAATCTTTTTCTCTTCTCTTCCTGACCCTAAAAGTCCTCCGCTGCAGTATCTTAATTTACATCTGCTTGAGTTGTTTTTCTCACTTTAAGTTGCCTGAACAGGATTCAAATTTACATTACAAACTATTGCCTCAAAGGCTTTTGTTTTTATGGCTCATGGCTAGCTCAGCTGGAGATCTTTTATAGTTCTGGTGTTGGCCAAATTGTCACAATTTGGTTGTTTTTTAATCTACAGGAGACAAGGTGTCTGTTTTTTTTCCAGCAGCAATTTGGAAGCGGCTGCAGTTTTCACATTCAGGTCTGAAATGATCAAAATTGATCTTTATCAGATGGGGGAATGATTGGTCTGTCTGTGTATGGTTGAAAAGGAAGTCTGATGTGAGAATGACTGGTCTGTCTGTGTATCAAAAGGAAGTCTGATGTGAGAATGAAGTTTGGTGTGAGGAATTTACAGGCGAAGAATGGAGCGAGAATGGAGAGGTTTTGACTTGGAGGAAAAGTAAGTTCTACAAAGATAACAAAAGACGACCCTTATAGCAGAAATACGGTAAGTATGTTCCATCTCAGAAACAATTGAAAAGTATAATTTCTAGAGCCCATGGAATATGCCATTTAGGTGTGGAAGGAACATTGACACACCTAGGTGACATTTTTTCATGAGACAAGTTGTTAAAAATGAACTGCAGTGTTTATTTAAAGTATATATATAAATCTCTTCTCAGACTGTTCATGGCCCGGCCGGACATGAATAGTTCTGAGTTAAGATGATGTTGTTTTTAAATGATTTACACTGCTATAATAAGAAACCAGCGTTAAAAATACAGAAATTTGATGTACGACAAAGAGCACATTTATGCTAAAATCTACAACAGTAAATATCATGGTAAAATATTTGATTAATCATTATCTACCATCATAAGGGTTTCCTAGGAATATTGTATCAGACAAACCCATTTGAAAAAACAAAACTTCATAACATATAGAAACAATTAACATTTGCTAAAAATTACCAGGTGCTCTTTTCAAAGTAAAGAATGAAGACTATGTATGTTATGAGTGACTAAATGAAAATAATTTTGCACACAGATTGGTTTGCTGATCATAATAGTGGGAGCCACACGAGGTCCCAGGCTCTTCAATCACATCAATTGACTCAGACCGAGGGGGTTGACTAAGCTGCTGATCTGCGTCCACACCAATTGGAGCCATCTAACGGATCCCACCACACCCGGTTCCAGTGTCTACCTGACAAGCTGCCCAAGGACACGGAGGAAAGAAGATTCATTGGAGTGAGTGCCTTTTCCCTGGGCACGGATTGACACAGTTGGAAAAGCTGATCAAGTGTCAATCTGCTGTTTAAAAGGGGGAAATCACTCAAATCCCCTTTTCATCAATTCACAAGGATTGAGTCACACTGGGAATGAAGTCCCGTGACCTTTCCTGCGATCTCTGGCAGTCAGCCAGGTTCAGAAAGAGGCTGACAAACGCCTCTTTTTAAAAAATTGACCAACTGTCGAACACACTTTTCATTCAACAAGACCTTCATCAGGAGATGGCTTCGAGGGACGGACACATCTGCTATTGCGTCGTGACACTTAACCACATCACATAGTGTTATGCCTCACATTTATTATGCCCCTTCCACTGAATTTTTTAATGAATCAATGAATTCTGACTGCTAAGCCCCTGTATCTTTCTCTCTCTCTCTCTCACCTGCTATTCTTATTTCTAAACTCCACACATAAACATTGCTTCATTTTGCGACGATCAAGATCCGCGCTGGACTTTCTCTCTAGACTATTGTGGGATTAAATGTCCGGTTTTTGAACTTATAGAAGTTCAATGGTAGGACTGAAGACATTTAACATTTTCAATTTGATGTTTTACTGTTTTTGAATTTACTTATAGGCATATCAATGTGATATAATCATGAGTGTTTAAAAGAATACAGTGGGATGGTGATTTTGTGAACTTTATTTGATCTTTGTACCCTCAAATGCTGTTGGAGAGGCAATGTGCATGATGTTGTCAGAGTCTCTTGTCACTTAGGGACTGAAGGTCTGGGGTCAGATTTTGATTACTTCTGTTCCCCCAATCAAGAAGGGGAACTGTATAAAGATGTCTGTTTACCATCAACCTTACACCTTTGTTCAATCTAGGAGATGACATGTCTGCCCTTTGTTCAATCAAGAGCCGGGAGGAGGAACCTTTTATCTTTTGAGTATAAATGAGTCGATGTTCTGTAAATTGTCACACTCTTGGGGGGTCTACGTCGCATTCAGATGTGGATGTCCTAACGGTGTCTTTAGAGGCCTCTAAATAAATTCTTGCAAGAAAACTTCTTCATCAGATCCTGAATACAATTATTTTGGACACGCAAAGATTACACTTAATATAGTAATCAAAATATTCCTTCAAAATTACGTCTTCACTGGAGGAGTATGCCGCATATGGTGTCCACATTGGAACAAATATTTCTATCTGTTTCCAAACTGTGGGGAAAACAGCTTGTTTCAACATGGCACTGGTTGATCACTCTTACTCTACTGCCACATGCTGGCCGTTTTTTTGTAATAACTACCATTGCTTCAACCGTTTTCTACAGTTAAGAGGCTGCATCAAAGCCTTCTGTATGCTCTAGCATAAATAAATAAAAACATTAAAAATATATATATAAATAAGTCTTTGGGATATTGGTACTATTTAAAATAGAACATATTTAGATGTTTTTAGGAGCAAATGAGTTAATAGCAGAGTAGAATTAATCGCATTTGTCATTATTAGGCTACTTGTATTTAGACACAATCTGTCAAAGTTGCTGGACCGACATTACTTGTAAGGTCAGCCTACTTAGCTTGGTTGTTTACTGTGTAGCACTTAGTTCAAGCAAACTAAATTATTTTTTCAATCTGTCGTAGCCAATTCACACGCGTGCTGCAATTGTGTATATGTGTGAGTAATTGGTGAGGCGCTTGGGTTGCTAGGGTTACCTGCGCAGCTGTCAACGTAAAGTGATCAACCAGTCATCATGGAAAATGAAGACACAGGTGTGCACAGTCAGGCTTTTTGAGGAAGAAAGCCACATAGTTGAGTGTGCGTGTATGTGACTGTCTGAATGAGTGTTGAGCATTTTTGTTCTTTTTTTGTATGAGCTTTGTTTTAGTCATTTGACACCCGCCCTTTTGTTGGTGTTTGTTAAAGCTTTTTTCAACTGACAAATTAAACTGTTAAAACATACCATCATGGTCGACCTTGTTTTTTGCACCGCACAAGGCGTTGGAAATGTCTTCCAAACCCTAAGCGGCATTTTGGCAGTGGATTGTCGCTACACCAATCAAAGCGCTTAAATCGCTGGATATTACACAATCGAATGTAAATTAATTTATTGAACACCAAGACAGATCTGCTTAAATTGCTTGATGTGAATTAACTGTGAATGTCATTTTGTTTGTATAGATTCACTGAAGAGGCAGATGGGGACGGAAGCATCGGAGACTAGTACACCTGCTGCTGTTGTGCCGAAGTGGCTCCATTACGCCAATGGCCCAGACCTTGTTGGTGGCAAGGGTCGCACTAAAGAAGTTCGTCAGATTGAGGAGAAGAAGTTTTAAATACATTTATTGAAATTTAAAGAAAGTTTCCGTTGTCATCATTCATTTAAAAATAATTTGAAATGTAGCCAAGTTCTTATTAGTCAGCCTAGCTGTTTCTCCTGTCTGTAACCAAAGCAGGACCTCTAAGGCTCCGTCCAGACGTAAGCAAAGCCGGCTTCGTTCCTCAAACAATTCTCGTACACAGAGAAGCATTTCAAGACTTGCGTGTGTTCAAAAGAAGACGCTGAGGACGTTTAACGGCTGTAATATATATGCCAAGTCTGCGCAGCCACAGGGAATTAACAGAAAGCGTAGAAGAAGAATCAACAAAGTAGACGGACACTTTTTTTTCTAACTTTATTGCAACCTACAGAACAAACATGTCTCAAAACAACATGAAAAAGACAAACACAAGAGAAGTGACAATGGCGGGTGGTTTAAGTACAACACCGCTTGTTGAACATGGGAATAAAGAAGCAAAATATATTGCTGCAAAAGCATAAGCAAGCTAAGGAGGCAGCGCAACTGCGACACGGCTATCAGCCATTGTTGTTGACAGACTGGCGGTTCGTTGCGCAGTCACGCGAGAATTGGCGCCTACGTCATCAATCTGCGACAATGCGTCATCATCGAGCTGCAACCATTACGTCATCGCTGGAGGAGTATCCTGCATATGGCATACAGACGCGTACGGGTGCGCGTATTTAAATCTTCCCTTTCTGGAGTCCGGTTTCAAAAGTGATCGGTTTCAAGCTCCGAAACCGCGCCGTCATGTGGACGAACGGCCTAAACGGTAAGAAACTTGTGAGGATACATTGAAACTGGCTTTTGTGTGGACAGGGCCTAAATATAGGCATATTTGAAGCATTAATAGCGTCACCGAGATAGCAAAAGATTTTAAATCATTATTATTTGTTTTTATTATATTTATTTTACCAGAATTCGGACGTTTGAAAGTGTGTCACACAGATGTGATATCATCTAGCAGCAGCCAATAGAAAAGCAACAATTTCTGAAATGTAACGCTAGGTAAGAAATTTGTTATTTTACTATGATGTTTATTAAATCCATCCATCCATCCATTTTCCTAACCTCTTGTCCTCACAAGGGTCGCAGGGGGCGCTGGAGCCTATCCCAGCTGGCTTCGGGCAGTAGGCGGGATACACCCTGAACTGGTTGCCAGCCAATTGCAGGGCACACACAGACAAACAACCATCCACACACACAATCACAGCTATGGACAATTTTGAGTGTTCAATTAACCTGCCATGCATGTCTTTGGAATGTGGGAGGAAACCAGAGCACCCGGAGGAAACCCACGCAAGCACGGGGAGAACATGCAAACTCCACCCAGGTAGGCCGAAGCCCGGACTCGATCTCATGTCCTCTGGACTGGGAGGCGGATGTGCTAACCAGTCAGCCAACGTGCCGCCATTGTTTATTAAATATTGCACACAATGCACTTAAAAAAAACACACGAAAATACTGAAACTAATCAAAACTATGTATTTTTTAAATAACTAAAACTAACAAAACCACCCTGAAAACTAATTAAAACAAACTAAATTAAACAAAAACAAAAAAAACTCACAACGAAATAAAAATTAACTAAAATGAAAATTCCAAAACTATGATAACCCTGCTGGGAAACAACTAGGGTTGAGTCCTGCAGGCACGCTTGAACTTGGTGGATGTCTGGCGGAACTTCTTGAGGTGAAGCAGGCCCAAGCACTGTGACCTGAAACGCAGGTCGAAAAAGGCGTAGAGGAAGGGGTTGAGGCAGCTGTTGACAGATGCCAGGGTGAAGACATACGGGAAGGTCAGACTCAGGAAGCGCTCAAAAGCGCAGTTGAATGGGAGCAAGTCCAGGTCATAGAGGGCTCCTGTGACTCTGACTCTCTGATAAGGCATGCAGCAGGCGGTGAAGACCGCCACCACCGTGGTGATAATCCTCAAGAGTCGCCACTTGCGTTGGTCCTCCTTGTGCCGGATGTTGAAGTGGCGCATCACGGTGTAGCCAATCACCCCGTAGCACACCATCATGACCAGGAAGGGGAGCAGGAACCCCAGGGCGCTCAAGGTCAAGCTGAACCCTGCGTGCCACAGCCTCATCTCCTGAAAACTGCTCGCCACCAGGCTGTAATCCGGGATGCATAACGTTTGGTTGCTGCTCGGGTGTTGCCAAGTGGTGAAGAACACGAGGTTAGGCGCAGACAGGAGGCCAGACAGCGTCCAGGCGGCGACAAGGGAGGCGCGTATGTGACCGCGAGTGCGCTGGTGGGTACTGGAGGGCAAGTGCACAATGGCCAGGTAGCGGTCGAAGCTCATGCAGGTGAGGAGGAAGGCGCTGGTTAACACGCTGAAGGGAAACATGAAGTTGGTCATCTTGCACATGACTAACCCCAAGCGCCGTTGGCCGCCCATGATGAAGTACGCCACCAACACGGGCATCGTGACGATGTAGGCCAGGTCAGCCAGGGCCAGGTTGCCGATATAGATGGTGGCCGCCCGCCATTTCGCCCGCGCCCGCCACACGGTGAAAATGACCACGCTATTGCCAGAGAGGCCCAAGATGAAGATGAGCATGAAGATGACTGGGATGAACGACGGGGTCACCGTCCGATCGTCGGAATAATGGCATGTGGTGGAGTTCTCCATCTCCTCCTCGTCGTAGTTGTGACCGCTCTCGGTCGACTCCGTGGCTTTTCTCTCTTAGGCTTGGGCTTGCGTGTGTTGCTGCTCATGTGATCTTAGACAAGCCTCTGAGCTTGTGCACCCACCGCCTTTCGCAACACCACTTCCCCATTCCAAGTAGAAACACGTTCACTTATTTGTTACATACTGATTTGATTTGTTTGCCAGATCGACGCTTCACATAACATCCTCAACCAATGCAACCACACCTGTATGACAATATCATAATACAGATTTAACTTTCTTGCCGTTATGAATTAATTATTTCTGTCATATTACGTTTTTCTCAGAGAATTGTTCCTGTTTTTGGTCTTGTGTCTTGCAATTTATTCTGGTATAATTTAGGACTTTTTTTCTTATAAAATTTGTACTTTTTCTTGGTCAATAGTAACTTTCTTATTCATAGTGTTATGACCTTGTCCAATTGAGCTTTTTTCTCTCTCATCAATGTGTGACTTTTGTCTCACAATATTATTTTATTTTCATAACAATTAGGACTCTTCTAGTAAAAGTGACTGCTCTTGTGAAATGAAAATTATGACTTAGTAAAAGTGACTGCTCTTGTGAAATGAAAATTATGACTTAGTTCTCTTAATATTTTTATTATTTTTTTCTCTGGAGAGCTCAGTATTGTTCATTCGATTTGACATATATATATATATATATATATATATATATATATGTATTTATTTTTTATTTTTATTTTTGTATGTGGGTGAGTATGTGTATGTGCGTGCGTGCGTGCATGCGAGTGTGTGTGTATTCATTAGTTCACCTAAAACCTATTAAAAAAAATCCATACCGTTCACCTAAACCAAACACTTCCGGCCAGAGTCGTGAGGTCGTCAGGAGACCCGAGGAAGGACCAAAGAAAAGAGAGGAAAGTGAAATCCAGCACCGACCAGACACCACCCACCAGGCCACCAACCAGAGTCCTTCACCAACCCCAGAGACATCTAAACTCCAACAAATCAGGGAGACCTCAAGAGACCAAAGGAGAGACTGAGAAAAGGAAGGACAGACGAAGCAGAGTGAGATCCACAGACACCAGCCTCCACGGATTCAATGACCTGAGGAAGAAGCAGATTGTGTCTGAGTTTCGATAGATGCTGGTGTGGTGGATCCAACCCAGCCCCAGCCGCCCCCAGGCCCCCAAACCCCCAGACACCCTCCCACCCCCTGCTCTGTACTGCGGTCTGCCACAACCGATGGCGAGGAGGGAGAGGCAGCAAGGGGGAGGAAGGGGGAGGGGAGAGGGCACCCCGGCGGCCCACAGGCCCCGAACCGCGTCGCCGGGCTCATGCGATGGACCGCGCCAGGGAGACCAGGGAGAGCCCCGCAACGCAGCACCCCCCAAAAGACCCAGGGAACGGCCAAGACGCAGCCGCCACCCAGCAGCCAACAGAGGGGCAGACCCGCCCACGCCCAGCCAGGGGGGGACAGCACCTATAGAATTAACCCCCTGGCATGCAGTGAATCCGAATATTAACCCTTAGTGCCCATTGGAGGTGAATCTGCTCGTTCCTGTTGGCAGCAACTGGGTTCCTGATTATAAAAACATAACCATTAGTTACAAATTGCCAAATACAGAAACATCAATGTAAGTTATCACGATGTGGTGGCTCTCGTTAACAGGCAGAATTAAGTAACCAGAATTAGGTTAAAAAAAAAGTTATCTTAATATTAACTCTTTATGACAATGTTACAGCTTTTTTTGTAGTATTGATTTTCCTCCTTATCTTATATTCCATTTTCTCATAAATGTGGGATAAAAAATAAATAAAAAAATTGTCTCATACTATTAAGATTTTATTCTTTGTAGTATTTATTTTAGTGTAAGTCTAATATTCCTACGATTGTGTGTGTGTGTGTGTGTGTGTGTGCGTGTGTGTGTGTGTGTGTGTGTGTGTGTGTGTGTGTGTGTGTGTGTGTGTGTGTGTGTGTGTGTGCGTGTGTGTGTGTGTGTGTGTGTGTGTGTTTGTATTGCCTCCTATAGCTATATAGTCCAATACATGAGTGGCAGATTCTATTGCATTCGTTGCACATTAAGTCACTTCCTTCCTTGTGTTTTTGTGAATATCAGCTTCAGCCTTCTTCTCAGCTTGCATGATGACTAGTCTAGGTTCAAACTTTGCGGCCCTTAAAGGAGCCCTGCTCAAGCCTTGATCACCCTCCCTTACACATACGCACGATCAGGAGTGGAAAGCAGTCTTCATGTGCCCCCTTCGCAGCGGCCAACTTCACGTCTTTAGTTGCTTCGCTGGCATCCCATCCAGACATGGGGAGATGGTGTACTTGTAGTGGAGGTGCGTATCTATGTTGCAGATGAAAAAGGGGTGTTTCGAGTTTAGTTAATTACTTATTTCTCCAAAACAAACTGATTAAATTGAAAATTCAACGGTCTAGTTTATTTTTCCTGATCAAAAAAATGTATACATAAAAAAGACTTTTTGAGTGAAAAATGGGCCATCCTGCACCTTTTCCCCATTCTTTTTGTGTTTTCATTTTGCTTTGCCATTTTCTGATTGCCACATTCCGTGTTCAAAAATAGATATCAGGTCGTTATCTTAAACCTGAAAATCTGATGTCCCCCCTCCCCTTCGTAATTTGTGTCAACAGAAGAGGAAGCTGTAAATGAAGTGGTCAGAATTTATCAGTTTTTTGAGGTGACAAAAAAACACAAGTCAAGGCTGATTCATGCGTTTTGGCGTCAAACACCTTTAGATTCAAATATTTTCCCTATCTGCTAATCATTTCCATTTCTTAGTAAAGACGGGAAAATGTGTCTCAGTGTGATGATGTGTGCCAACGCATCAGTTCCTTAGTTAGATTGTTTGAAAGATTCAGCACAATTTCCTCTAAATATGTGACTCACAATTAAATGTTCTCATTTTTGTTGCGACACTTAAAAGGTACAGATTTTTTATTTATTTTTTATTTAATTGAAGGCATTTCAGAACAGAATATGGCAAGCTTTGGACAGGACCAAAACAAATGTGAATGTTCTGCTGGAAACAACTTTCATCTATTACCAGTGTTGGGCGAATTGGGGGGGAACTGTTTTACAATTTTAAGTTAGTGTAGTAAATGCTTGTGGATATCATTCATCCTGCTCATTTCTTTCTCAGGGCATTGACTCAATGGTAACTGGAAGTCTCTGTTTTTCTAGGAAGATGTCATCAGTTCATGCAACAAGGCTTGCTTAGGACAGACCAGCCTGCTCTGGTCAGGCTGGTCTGTCAGGCTGAGTATTCTTTACTAATGGCTGTATTTTCACTTATTTTGAGGGGGAAATGAATTTACATTGTTACTGTATATTAACTCTAAACTGACTACACCCTAAAAACGGATTGGTCAAATTTACACACAAAAAAAAAGGTTAAAATCGAGCTAGTAGTTATGTGTCCGACAGGTTAAAACAACCACTCTTGAATGGTAGGTGGCCAACCAATACAAAATGGTAATTCTGACCAAGATATTGGTTAATCTGTGTTAGAGGCTGAAATTATTTCGGGGATTCCACGGGTCACGGCATTCCTGCAGGATTCCCACAGGATGGGAGTAAACTTTACCTTTAATCATGGGATTGGGACGGGACAGGATTGTTTTTTTGTTTTTTTACTATTGTCCAGGACTGGGACAGGATGGGATTTTTGCTGTAGAAGTGGGATGGTACGAAGAGTGAAAATCTATTCCCTCTAAGTGTGTTCACATTTTTAGGAAGCAATCAATATACATTGGTTGGATTGGAACCATCTACATTGGTTAATATTGACCATTTTAACTGGTTAAAATGGGACATTGATATTGGTACTGCATGCTTAGAATTTATAATTTATATATGCAATACAGCATCTAGAATAAAATAATGTTACAACTAAAAGTTATACCACCATGTAACACCATGCATTCAATGCTGGGCCTCCATTTTCTCTTGCTTGTCTGGGTAGACACCAGTCATGGAAGCAGCCAGGCTGGTAGCAATAGCACGACCGTTGTTGAAATTTCTTCTGCAAAAAGAGAGAGGGGAGGAGGATCAGTAAAATAGTTGGTACCAGACCAGCATTTTCAATGCAAAACTCTCTCTCTCTCTCTCTCTCTCTACACTCACACACACGCACACACATATCCCGCCTTCCGCCATATCTTCTTCTTTGCTTGTGAAAAACTAAACAGCGCCAACTCTTCAGAAATTTTTCTCGGCAAATAATAATAATAATAATAATTAAATTTATATAGCACCTTTCAAGCAACACAGCACAATGTGCAAACAAACAAATATATATATATATATATATATAAACACATAAAAGCTATCAGACAGTTAAAACAATTAGACATCACCCTTAGTTTTATATATATATATATATATATATACAGTATATATATATATATATATATATATATATATATATATATATATATATATATATATATATATATATATATATATATATATATATATGTGTGTGTGTGTGTGTATATATTACAGTATCAAAATTGGATAACATTTTAGACAGTATTTAGTAGAAACAGCATCATTTGTGGTGTTTAAAATTTGTGAAACATAAACAAGAGGACTTCAGACATTTTACAACTTGCCTTAAACACGTGTATAAATTAGTTGCTTAATGATGTTTACAGGAGGAAACAAAAGATGCCTCTGCCAAATCTAATATTGGGGTCTAAGGAACTGAGCGATAAAAGAAAAAAGGGGTTCAAAGCAGCACATACCGCCTACTTGTTAAAAAATTGTGAAATTCAGAACGAATGTGAAAGCTGCATTCTCCTTTAAGGATTATTGTTTTCCCTTAGTAGTTGGCACTACCTGTCTACATTTGAGTCCAAAGTCCCGGGAAGATATGTGATAATGTTGGTAAACTGTTGGCATCACACTCACACCTCACTGCGGACCTTGATAGACACGGGGCAACTTGTTTTGCGTCCACATCATTCAGCATGGATCCTTCTGAAGAAAATGTGTATGAGAACCCAGACATCATCTATCAGAACCAGTCATCGGGTATATATGAAATGCCTGACGATGAGGCCTCAAGTCAAAACCCAGACTACCAAAACACCGGATTGGCCTTTGGAAGAATACCAACCCCCCCTTTGTTTCCGGCACCCCCTCCTCCTAGCAAGGAATGCTGCAAAAATTCTTCTTCGTCTTCATCTTCCTCTTCACATGCTGACAACGAAGACAGCGAGGAGGACACTTGCTGTCGTGAGGAAAAGACGGAAGTTGTAGAGAGGAGCAAACAGTCACATTGGGAGAGTGAGTCTCCAAAGACGGAGGTGGACTATGGGAACTTGGAGCGCAGAGACTCATCGTCATCATCATCATCTGCATCTTCAGCTAGGCAAGCGAGACCCAACTTGAACCCGGAGCCTGAAGACAAAAGTAAAATTACCCTGTTTGCTAAGGTAGGTATGAGGATTTGTGATACTTGTATAGGCCACTTGTAGTGGTACACGCGGCTGACCAGGTGTGAATGCTTTTATATGCACCTTATGACTGACTGACGTAGCCATTTCCGGGTGTAGTCCGTGTTAGATCCACAATCAGCTAGGATAGACTGACATTTCCATGTGATCCTGGATAACGCTTCAGAAAATGAATGAGAGGATGTTAATGTAACCCAAGTTCAGAAAACAATTGAGTTATGTGCAATACATATAAAAAGGTACTTCTTGGCCAAACTACAAAGTATTAGGGCCTCTAATAATGGTATTTGTAAATTATAGTACCGCTTTGCAATTAGGGTACCCTTATAAGGGGTTAATAATTAGGTGAATAATATTTCATATACCGGTAATCTCAGCCTCTTAAAATAATGACCTAAGTCATTTTGACCTTTATTTATTTATTTATTTATCTGCTAAAATTGGCTACATCCTTAATTTAAACAGAACATTCACTTGTACCTCTGAAATGAAATTATTAATACAGTATATATAAATTGTCAGAATGTGGCTTAGTTTTTCATGTTCTCTAAAAATCTGGGAAAAAAATGACTGACCATTATTTGAATAGGGCGACGATATTATTGTTATATTAATAGCAATAAGTGTTGGTTCACTATTTTGCTGAACTAGTGACACATTTTATAGCAGGGGTGGGCATTAAAATAAATAAATAATAATAATAATAACAATAATGATAATAATGCATTTATTATTTCTATTTATTTATTTTGTACTCATTTGTTGATTAATTTCTTGAAAATGCTTCAATAAAAATATTTGTAAAGTATACAATTTACCTACCCTTTGCATTTAAAAACTTTACAAGCTAATTAGTTCATTATTGTAAGCAATTAAATAAGATATTAGTGAAATAAACATCATCAATTTAATACAATTTTACAGATTGAACATTTTTATAACTGTAATTTTGTATTATGACTAATACATTCAAGTCTTAATAAAATTAACAAACAATTCAGAATAATGTGCCGGTTTTGTATTTATTTAATTGTATTTTGAAAAATTGGAAATGAATTATAATTGGAATCATTATAAATAATGCCATGGAAAAGTATTATTATTCATCTATTTTACCAAATCTACAAATGACCGGGCCCATCATTTTAAAAAATCAAACATGGCCCCTTCACAAACTTCACAAAGGTTTCCCTACCCCTGCTTTATTAGCATCTATTCCATTCATCATAAGGAAATAACAAAATATACACTTAGGGCTCATCTTAATTTTTGTCCTTCCTCAGCATGTTTGAAAATTTGGCAGACTGTGCAGCGCCATACTGGGCGTTCTAGCAGACCAAGGGCGTTGTTTATTTTTTGTTTTTTTTACCTGCATTTTTACCAGCAAGTCAGTTAATGCTTCTGCCAAGTGCAATGTGTACCAATCCTGCACTGAATTTAAAGGAAATGAGAAGAGCCACCTCCATTGGCTGGGAAGCACGTCTGCTGTGTTCACTCCCACAAGGGAGCAAACACAAGTTTTTAAATGTGCATGTCTACGAAAATACCAAAAGAAAGAAAACTCCACCCATGCGCGCTGTTAGACTGTGCTTTGCGCTAGACTTGCACTGAGCACAAAATTTGGACCCTCAAGCAACTAACTACCATTTCAAAGAAAGAGGAAAAGTATTTGAAGTAAATGTGGGCTTACTATTCTGCATGCAAGAGGGCATTCTCACTTTTCTTGAGCTGATTTATTGAAGTTCACTCTAAAAAGAGAATTGTTGGACCAATTTAAGATTACAAATTGAATTGTTGACCAACTTAAAAAAAAAAATCGCTTCAATTGGTAACACACAAATGAATTAAGTTAATCCAAAGTGTATATATTAAATGTAATTAATTATGTTTAATTAATTAATTAATTAAACATAATTAATTAATTAAGTTTATTTAATTATGAGTTCACACTTGAATTAAGTGAATCCAAAATTAATCAAAAGTGAATCTATTAAGTTTAACAAACTCATAATTCATTGAATTCATTAAAAAAATCGCTTCAATTGGTAACACACAAATGAAATAAGTGAATCCAAAGTACATATACTAAGTTTAATTAATTATGTTTAAATAATTAATTAAGTTTAATTAATTAAGTTTATTTAATTATGAGTTCACACTTGAATTAAGTTAATCCAAAATTAATCAAAAGTGAATCTATTAAGTTTAACAAACTCATAATTCATTAAACTTAATAGATTCACTTTGGATTAACTTAATTCAATCGTGTGTTACCAATTGAAGTGATTTTTAAAAAGTTGTTCAACAATTCAATTTTTAATCTTAAATTGGTTCAACAATTCTCTTTTTAGTGTTGATAACTATAAAATACTGATTGATAATGTTGTACGAACCCTTAAGATATACCAATTATTAAGACCCCTGTCAACATATTAAACTATACGCTTATTATTATGAATGTATTTTGCAGTCGTATAGAATTGCAATAAAGCATATTGAAAGCTTTTGTTACATTTTAATTATTTTATTTAGGGGAAATAAGCAGTTCGGAAAATGGATGGATGCAAGGATATAGTAAGTTATAAAATGAATATTAATAATGACGATAATAGTTTAAAATGATGCCAATCAAAAGTGAGCTTAATTTTTTTTAAGGCAAAATGTTGCAATACTTCTATTGGATCTCGTTGTTAATGTCTCTCTGATGCTTACATGTCTGTGAGGTTGACTGTGTCTCGTTGTTTTGACAGAACTTCACATTGAGTGGCATGTGTGTGTGTGTGTGTGTGTGTGTGTCTCAGCATAGGGAGTCGCTACGAGTCCAAATATAACTTGAACTGGTGAGAATGTTCTGACAGAGCGTAGGCAGGTTTCTGTCCAGCAGCCATGACAGCCATGTGATCACTCACTAACTAATTCCTGTTTATTGTAGCTTCAGCACTTTCCACGCTAAAGTCCAAAAGCGCCGCCGTATACAGGGCTTATAAATCCCACACTTTGAACACTCCAGTGTTGTAAATTAAAGTAATAAAAAGGGAGTTTATATTGCAAGAGAGTGAAGGTGACTTACACGTATTTGTACTGTTGGTATAGCACTGCGTGTTCTTAAATTCAATGTGCTGAAGTCAAAGCATTGTGTAGCAAAATGATGAAGCATACAGAAGGTGAGGTGAGTCATTCAACTACGTTTCAGTGTCACCTGCTGATCTTTTGGTGGCGGTGGCCCACCCTGGCCCAACTCACCGGGTTATTTTTGACCGGTACATCCTGCCCCACTCCTGAGCCCATGGGTACGCACTGAACACCTCTCTCTTTCTCTCTCTCTCACATGCACGCACACACAAACACCAGCCCTCTTTTGAATCCGTCACACACACACACACACACACACATCCCTGGCGCTCATCAGCTGACTGTGACAGAGCCACTATAGCACCAAGCAGGCTACACTCAATGGAGCCGGAGTAGAATTTGCAAACACAAATACACACTTGTGGAGCGGAGACGCACAAGCAGCATTTTTGGGGTGTTTCTTTGACTATGACAGATATTGCGGCAGAGGAAGATAAGGACCCAGACATCGAACTGTTTGTCAAGGTGGGGTGTTGATAAGTGTGGTGTGCAACACTCCAAATACAAAGATAATGTAGGCTCTATACATGTCATGTTTTTGTTGTGTTGATTTCCCCCCTGTGTGAACCTGACACCAACATGCATGGACAATCACTCTCTATCCCTCTCACTGAATTATTAGCCTTCTACTTTCTTTGCAGCTTGAAATGGCCTTGGCTTTCGCTGATGAAGGTTTAGCAAGCGTTTCTTTTTCAATTTCAGACAAGTAGTGACGTTTAGTTCTTTACCACAATGAAGCATCAGACCTCCTATTTCTTTCAAGGGATCATTTCTTTTTGGTATTTTTTTTTTAGCACAAGCTATGCAAGGGGGCAAAATATTATAATGCAGTTACGTTCAATACTACTGCAAACTGCAAACAATGAATGAGAATAATTATCACTATTAAGACAGACATTTTGATACATTTCTTGAACTGGATCTCATTTGATTGTGTACCTAATGCTGTGGTTATATAATATTAGTTGATATTGTGAGTGAAAATCGAAGAAGCAGAGGATGTTGTCAGGTTATGGCAAAAATAGCAAATTGTCATTAATAGAAAACCACAAGAAAAAGTGCTTGCTCCCGATGAGCATTCAGCCAACTAATGGAAGTAATGTGGATTATTCATGCTGGGTTTAGGCTCATATTACGTGTCTTGTTGCACACACTTGAGCACTAACACACGCACCACCCAATTTCCCTCATGCAAAAAAGGGCACTGATTCTTTTTTCAAAATTCCTGAAGAGTAGTCTGTGTTACAACCGTTTGTATAAGAGGAAAAAAGACGCTCCCTGAATTGTGTTTGTACCAATAACTGTAAAATTCCAATTGTGTATATGTGTATGTGCACAGGCTGGCAGCGATGGGGAGAGCATTGGAAATTGTCCATTCTCACAACGTCTTTTCATGGTCCTATGGCTGAAAGGTGTGGTCTTCAATGTCACCACAGTTGACCTCAAAAGGTAGTAGTCATGATGACACACAATCAATCTATTACAGTACAGCACTGAAAAAATCTCCATTGTTAAAACTCATTCACTGCCATTGACGGCTATAGACGTCAAAAATTAATTTGAACTATTTTTTTTTTTAGTTTAACATTTTTTCCACTTTTGTTAACAAGAGTATAAACACCTAGGATTTTTTTTTATTGTACATTTAGAACAGATATAAAATTTGTGATTAATCGTGAGTTAACTATTGAGGTCATGTGATTAATTACGACGCCTGACGTGATTTAAAAAAAAAAGATTATTAAAAATTAGGGGCGTCAGGTAATTAAATTTTATTATCGTAATTAATCGCATGACTTTACTAATTAACTCACGATTAGTCACAAATTTTATATCTGTTCTAAATGTACATTTAAAAAAAACGTAGGTTTGCATACTCTTGTTAACAAAAGTGGAAAAAGATGTTAAACTAATAGAAAAAGTTACAATTAATTTTTGACGTCTGTAGTCGTCAATGGCAGTGAATGAGTTAATGTCTCCTGCATTTTAAAGATTAACTCATTCATTGCCATTGACGACTATAGACGTCAAATATCTATTTGGACTGGGCTGGCAGTAAATGAGATAAGTCTAAGGGTTCTACGCTACACAGTATATTTGGAGATGGTGCTGGTGCGCTTGAGCGTAAAAACATGCCCATCTTGATTTTGGTGCCAGTGCAAGCCTCGTTTTGCCTATTTGGGAATTGGGACTCACAACTTGGACTCATGAGAGACTTAATTGGGTCAAAAAGCATCAGAATAAATATCAAAATAGATTTCAAAATTCTGCTACTGGTCTATAAATCACTGAATGGCTCAGGTCCTGAATATAATCAAGAAATGCTGATTGAATATAAACCCAGTAGGGCTTTGAGATCTGCAGACGTGGATCAATTAGTGGAACCCAGAGGTCAAAGTAAACATGGTGAAGCTGCATTTAGCTGTTATGCTGCCCACAAATTGGAAAAAGCTTCCAACATAATTGAGGTCAACCCAGAGTGTAAATGCTTTTAAATCCAAGTAAAAACATGACTTTTTTCTCATAACTTTGATGAGGGTCTTCTAAACATTTGTAATCATGTGTCGTCTTTTTCTTATTTTAGCAAACTACTCTTGTTTCTTTACTTTACTCTTAAATGTCTTAATCGTCAATGTATGTTCTTTTAGTACAGTTTGTAAGCTACTTTTGTTTTTTCTGCTTTGCTTTCATATGTCGCTAACTGTTGTGTTTGTTGATTCTTGTAGATGTTGTGTCTTTGCTTGTGTAAAGAATATTTAAGTTGCCTTGTGTATGAAACCATGGACCATGAAATAATTGACAGAAAATTCTGAATCTTTGAAAATGTAGCTTTTATTTGTCATTTTGAACAATATATATATATATATATATATATATATATATAGAGAGAGAGAGAGAGAGAGAGAGAGAGAGAGAGAGAGAGAGAGAGAGAGATTATAAATCAACTTTCTACATATGACTATTGATTTGTATCATATTTGATATATCCGGTTACAATTCTTAATTTAATAACAAACTAAAACATAGTAATATACAGACATATAAAACATTTTAGTATTTCCAAAGATCAGAAATAACTTTTCCCACTAATAATCAATCGTATAACTGCTAATAGCAGCACTGAGAACTGCACCAAGAGAACTGACAATAGCATTGGAGGAGGAACATTTCTGGTTTATTTTATTTATTTATTTTTCATTTTTTGGGTCACAAATGTTTTATTTTGGTTGGTGGAAGGCCTGAAATCTCCTCATTGTCTCGTGTGTTGGGCTTCTGTGCTAGCACCATCGTCTTTATCATTTGTGTTTGCTGACTTTCCATCTTTTTTGCACACTGTACAAGTTTGTTACCTCTGCAATTTCAAGTAGCATTTTTTTTAAATACATGTACCTTTCTTCAGAGTCTTCTTTACTTTTCCACCGATACGCCTTGCTTTTCACTTGGCCCCTTGCTGACTGTTTCTGTGTTGTATCTTTTGGTTCAGTTCTGTCCTTTTTTGGTTGTTACTATTATCTGTAGTTTCTTCAGTATTTGCAGAAGTGGTCCATTTTTATCCTTCATCATCTTCCTATTGCTGCTGAACATAACTTGAAATGCCATTTAAAATCATTTTCAAAAGCATCCCCAATGCCGTGCTATATAGTGTTTGCCATCTAAAACATACACTGATGTACATGCACAAAACAGGTTATTGTCACATTCCCACCCCCCTCTCTGTAATTTGTGATATTTATTAGTGAACATCAGAAAATAAAAGTAACTTACAAGCTAATACACTATAGCAATACTAGTGATTACTGATCAGTCGTAATACAACAAATTGGTTGTCTATTTTTTTATGTTAACATACCAGTTTATGAAATTTAAACAGGAGGTAGTTGTCCCTTGGCGCTGCCGCGGCCTGGGGGGCCCTGGAGGGTTGTACTTGCTCTGTCCTGTCCGGGGTCGACGGCTCCCCTCTTTGGTGGAGGTTTTCATGCATGCCAGATCCACCACACCAGCATCTACCGAAATTCAAACACAATCTGCTTCTTCCTCTGGTCGTTGAATCGGTGGAGGCTGATGTCTGTGGATCTCACTCTGCTTCATCTATCTTTCCTCCCTTTCCTCAGTTTTTCATTTGGTCTCTTGAGGTCTCTCTCATTTGTTGGAATTTAGATGTTTCTGGGGTTGGTGAAAGATTTGGTTGGTAAGCCGGTGGGTAGTAGGTGATGTCTGGTCGGTGCTGGATTTCACTTTCCTTTCTTTTCTTTGATCCTTCCTCGGGTCTCCTGTCAACCTCACAACTCTAGCTGGATTCTGAAGTATTCGGTTTAGGTGAACGGTATGGGATTTTTAATAGGTTTTAGGTGAATTAATGATCCATCCCAAGAGAGGTCCGGGACAAAGTGGCAAAAGGCCTGGATCTGGACACTGAAACCCTACCTGTGGAAAGAGCCTTAGGCGTTCAGTGGAATGCAGACAGTGACACTTTCAAGTTCAGTGTATCGCTGAAGAAGCAACCATGTACAAGAAGAGGCATACTGTCCACTGCTTCATCTTTTTATGATGCATTGGGATTCATAGCCCCTTTTGTGTTCACTGCCAAACATATCCTGCAGGAGTGTTGCAAGAACAATTATGGGTAGGACGATGAGTTGCCACCACACATTGCACGATCCTGGAAAGAATGGTTGATGGGACTTGAGCAGATTGCAGAATAGAACATAGGCTGGTGCATAAAGCCAAAAGCCTTTGGAACAATCGCCTCTACCCAACTGCACTACTTTTGTGATGCCTCGGAGAAAAGATATGGAACAGTGAGCTATATACAACTAACCAATGATAAGAATGAGGTCCACATAGCCTTCATAATGGGGAAAGCTCGTGTGGCCTCAATAAAACAGATGACCATCCCTAGAATGGAACTAACTGCCTCAGCACTAGCAGTGAAGATGGATAAGATTCTGACCACAGAACTTAAGATATGGCTTGAAACTTCTGTCCTTTGGACAGAGAGCATGTCTGTTCTGAAATACCTCAGGAATTTTAGTCAAAGATACAAAACGTTTGTAGCAAACCAAGTCAGCAGGATCAGGGAAACAACACAGGTTGCGCAGTGGAGATATGTTGGAACAAAGCTCAACCCTGCAGACCATGCTTCATGAGGGTTGGTTGCTGCAACCTTCCTTGACTGCAGTTGGTTTAAAGGCCCTGTGTTCTTAAAGGCACATTAGAAGAGTTGGCCTAAACCTCAGATTGACTCTTACCCACTTGCTGAAGTTAAAAGAACCAAAGTCACTGTTAACACATTGCTAACCAGGGACTGCGATGTCACAAACACCCTCCTGCATTACTAGTCTGACTGGAATGACCTGCAAAGAGCAGTAGCTTGGTTTCTCAAACTGAAAACTCTACTAATTCAATTTAAGAACAAGCAAAAATAAGTCAAAAATGTCTAGAGCTCTCCAAGATTGGCCGAAAAGCATATGGTGAAATTCAAAGAAAGCTTGAACATTGGAACTTTGACCACAGATTACCTGAAAGCTGCAGAAACCGCCATTATACGCTTCTGTCAGGTTCAAGGATTTCCAGAAGAAGTGGCTGCCCTGCAAAAGGGAGAATCAAACTTCAAAGAGAATAGCCCTGTCTATTCATTAGATCCACAGATGGAAAAAGGAATTATGCGGGTGGGAGGAAGATTAAGCAACCTCGCAATGCCACTTAAAAGAGTTCATCCAGCCATTCTTCCAAAGAAACACCACATTTCCCAGCTTCTCATGAGACACATTCATAAAGATAACAGGTCAAGGAGGACGAAACCACATGTTGTCATACCTTAGACAAAGGTTTTGGATACCAGCAGCAAGCTCCCTGGCAAAGAAAGCAATTTCTGCATTCACCTCATGCACACGCCTTCAAGCAAATGTCGGACAACAAAAGATGGCAGACCTACCTAAGGACCGCATATCTCCGGATATGCCGCCTTTCACCTTTTCACCATTTTGGTCCAATCTTTGTGAAAAGAGGCCGTACTGAAGTAAAACGCTATGGTGTCGTCTTTACTTGCCTTGCCAGCAAAGCGATTCATCTGGAGGTTGCCCATTCGTTAGATACAGACTCCTGTATCAATGCCTTCAGGCATTTTGTGTCAAGAAGAGGCCAGGTTAAAGAAATGAGATCAGACAATGGTATCAATTTTGTCTCATCAGAACGGGTTTTGAGAGAAGCCATGAAGACTTAGAATACACAAAAGATGGAGAAAGCTCTTCTTCAAGATGGCATTAAGTGGACGTTTAACCCCCCTGCAGCCCCTCACCAAGGAGGTGCGTGGGAGCAGTTGATTCGGATGGTAAAGAAGACCCTTTTGTCTGTCACTACACAACAAATGCTAGATGATGAAGGACTATATACTGTTATGTGTGAAGCTGAATCCATTCTCAATACACGTTTGTTGACCACCGTCTCTGGTGACCCGAATAACTTGGAGGCTTTAACTCCTAATCATCTCCTCCTTTTGAAGAACCAACCCAGCTTCCCCCCGGGGCTGTTTAACAAGGATGACCTGTACGTCAAGCGCCGGTGGAGACAAGTACAGTACATCGCTGATCTATTTTGGAAAATATGGGTCAAGGAGTACCTTCCTCTGCTCCAAGGTCAGTCAAAATGGAGCCATCAGTGAATAAACTTTGTAAAGGGAGATATTGTGCTTGTTGTGAAACCCACAGCACCACGTGGATCATGGCTGATGTTCGGAGTCATAGAGACCTATCCAGACTCTAATGGTCTAGTCTTCAACGTTCATCTACGAACCAAGACGTGTGAAATGGAGCGACCAATAAACAAGCTATGCTTACTAGTAGAGGCCCCTGACTAACAGACCAAACGGCCTCCTGATTTCACTACTTGCATATTAATTTAGTTATTCTTACATTGTTGATTCTGAGTAATTATGGGAGTTTAAAATCTTGTAAACACAGAAGCATTTCAAGACTTGTGTGTGTGTGTGCCAAAGAAGACACTGAGGATGTTTAACGGCTGTAATATACATGCCAAGTCTGGAGTGGCGCTGTAGCGCAGCCACAGGGAGTTAATGGAAAGCATAGAAGAAGAATCAGCGAAGAAGACGAACACTTTTTTTTCTAACTTTATTGCAATCTACAGAACAAACATGGCATTGCATGTATCAAAACGACATGAAAAAGACGAACACAGGACAAGTCACAATGGCGGGTGATTCAAGTACAACACCGCTTGTTGAACGTGGGAATAAAGAAGCAAAATATTAAACATGCATGTTGAAGTGACACACAAGAACAAAGTGCATACACTTGGATCCCTTTCAGGAGAATACACAATCAGAGTGGATAGCAAAGTGCCACCAGTCATTCATCCATGCCGCAAAGTGCCACCAGTCATTCATCCATGCCGCAAAGTGCCATTAGCTCTTCAAAAGCCACTGAAAGATGAACTTGATTGGATGGAGAACCTGGAGGTGATTGAAAAGCTCGATGAACCAACAGAGTGGGTGAGTTCACTTGTTATGGTGGAGAAAAGGAATGGACAACCAAGGGTTTGCATGGATCCTAGAGATCTAAATAGAGCAATACTGAGAGAGCATTTTAAACTCCCTACTAGAGAAGAAATAATATCACTGTTCGCAAATGCAGAATACTTTAGCAAACTGGATGCATCATCAGGATTTTGCCATTGAAGCTGCTTGCAAATTCAAAACTATGCACATGCAACACACCATTTGGCAGATATAGATTTCTGCGACTGCCATTCGGCATTGCTTCAGCACCTGAAGTGTATCACAAAACAATACACTATTACACATGATCTATGAGCACCTGGAAGGAGTGGACACATCAATGGATGACATCATTGTGTGGGGAAGCACAAAAACACAACATGACATGAGACTTAGAAATGTTCTTGAGGCAACCAGAAAAGCAAATCTCAAGCTGAATAAAGAAAAGTGCCAGCTTGGTATAAAACAATTGACATTTGTGGGGGACATCCTGAGCAGTGAAGGCATCAGACCGGGTCCCAGAAAAGTGTCAGCGATTAAAAATATGCCAAGACCAGAATGCAAGAAGGATGTACAAAGGTTTAATGGCATGCTCAACTACATGGGAAAATGTATACCCAATCTCTCTGAGAAAATGGCGCCACTGAGACAACTGACTGAAAAGAAAATTGAGTGGGAGAGGAATCATGAAAATGAGAGATCGTGGTGCGACTTAAAGAAGTTTCTCACACAGGATCCAGTCCTGAAGTTCTATGACCCTGCAAGACCTGTTAAGATTTCATCAGATGCATCACAGAGTGGGCTTGGAGCAGTTCTTTTGCAGCAGTATGGTGACTGGCAGCCTGTTGCGTATGCTTCACCATGCATGACGGATACGCACAGATCGAAAAAGAAGTGCTCAGCATAACATATGCTTGTGAAAGATTCCACCAGTTTGTGTCAAGACAAGCAATAACTGTTGAAACTGATCATAAACCATTGATTGCATTATTCCAGAAGCCACTTAATGATTGCCCACTGAGAATTCAAAGAATGGTGATTCGACTACAGCGCCACACTCGACGTAATGTACACACCTGGTAAGATGATGTACACAGCCGACACTTTGCCCAGACTAGAGCTGTTGACTCAAAAGAGCCAGCAAACAACAAAATGAATAATGACGTACAGGTATATGTGGACATGATCACGAATGCACTGCCTGTATCAGATAGAAAAATGGAACTAACAAGAGCAGAGTCAAGCAAAGATGACACATTGGTAACATTGTGCAAAACCATCATAGAAGGATGGCCCATCTGTAAGCAAGACAGTCCAACTGTTCTTCGGGAGTACTGGAACTGCAGAGCAGAGCTATCCGTGGTGGAAGGAATCATCTACAAGGGAAGCAAAATAGTCATTCCAAAGAGTCTTCGAGGAGACATGCTCAAGAAGATACATTCAGGACATCTCGGCATTAAAAAATGGGCACGTGAGGTGGTGTATCGGCCACGGATTAATCAGGATGTGACAAATGAGGTTTCAAACTGCTCAACATGTTTGAAATAGCAAGCAAGCAATGCTGCAAAGCCACTCAAGCCACACCCCGTGCCAGACCGACCTTATCAGAAGGTAGGCGGTGACCATTTTGTTTCTGGCGGAAAGGACTTCATTGTGGTTACAGACTATTAACCCTTGTATCCAGAAGTCTGTAGATTGCACGCTACAACCGCGGAGTCTGTGATTACATCCATGAAAGACGTATTTGTATCTAGTCCTCACTACCCGCAGTCCAATGGGCTTGTGGAAAAGTCGGTCCAAATTGTGAAAAGACTAATGAATTAGGCACGAGACATTGAAACTGAATTCTACCAGAGCCTGCTGGTATATTGCACAGCACCACTGGAGTGTGGTTTGTCGCCGGCTAAACTCCTTATGGGACGACGCCTGAGATCCAACCTGCCCATCCAGCATCCCCTACTTCAGACGAAAGAGGAAAGCAATGTGAAGCAGTTTAAACAGCAGCAAAAACAAAACCAAAAGTTCTATTATGACTGAGGAACAAATAATCTACCTGAACTGCATGCTGGGGACCAAGTGAGGTTTAAAGACAAAACAAACACATGGACACAGAAAGCAAATGTCCTAAATGAAGTTCAACCAAGGTCATACACCATTCAGACAAAAGATGGAGCTATCTTGAGACGAAATCGCAAAGATCTTCTCAAGCAACTTTCAATTGAAGAACAGAGGTTTGAGGCTGCAGAACAACCTCAACACACACTCAAGACTCCAACAGATGAATCAACTACCCATAAGCAAAAACCAACACTCAGAAAATCTTCAAGAAAAGTGAAGCCTCCAGAGAGACTCATTGAACAGATTTAAATGTGTTATAAGAGTATAAGCTCTAAGGTCATGACAATATAATATCCCTTTAATTAAGTATAGCTGTATATTTGTGTAGTAGTGACAGAGATTAGTCTAAACTGATTTGTTAACTTTAAACTGAGTTTAAAATAACCAAGAGAAATATCATGTATTTTAGTTATATACATAAGGGAAGACAATGTTAAGTTTTGCTAAGACATGGCAACTGGCAAGGTTTGATGGTTAAATAATGTACATTAAAAAAAGAAAGAAGATGCAATGATAACAGCAAAAAGCAACTGTTTATTTGCCTGTTATTGATTGGTGTAATATTGCAACATCCAGACAGCAGAGGGCGCATGTGAGACAGACACAGATCTGTATTCCTGTACATCTGTTGAGTCCAATGGATATATAAAATACTTTCCTCCTCAAGCAAAGGTTTGGTTTAGTGAGAAACCACAACGAAAACAATACAATCACAACAATGAAAACTGCATATGCCTCACAATTAAGAACACAGTGTAAAGGAAGTTTCTCTTTTCTGATTAGGAAACCAGCTGACCTTCATAACCTGGCCCCAGGGACACATCCACCCTTTCTCACATTCCAGGGGGAGGTGCTGACTGATGTCAATAAAATAGAGGAGTACTTGGAGGAAATGCTGGCTCCACCCAAGTAGGCCTTGTGTACACACCCACGCACACACACAGTGGCCTTACTCATAGTCCTAGGTAAAAAACAAAACAATGTCTCAAGTCATACCGACCTGCTTTTTAGGTATCCCAAACTTGCAGTGAAGAACCGTCAATCCAACACAGCGGGAAACGATGTATTTGCCAAGTTCTCAGCTTACATTAAAAACACAAGTCCTGATAAAAATAAGGGTAAGATGAACCAATGGAATCTGTAAGCATTGATAACCCTTCTGCTTTTATTATCTTTTCAACTTGTAGCATGTACCTTTTTTTTTTTTTTAGCATTAGAGCAGAGTCTCAACAAGGCTCTGGGAAAACTGGACGATTATCTGTTGAGCCCGCTAACCGACGAGGTTCTCCTTGTTGATGGAGAATCTGCACGCAAGTACCTGGACGGTGATGAGCTGACGCTGGCTGACTGCAACCTCCTTCCCAAACTTCATGTTGTCAAGGTAATTAGTAGTGATGCGCCTACCTTGGTTGCCGCATTAACTACTGACCATGCGGTTCTCCTATTAATTTACAGGTGGTGGCAAAGAAATACCGCAATTATGACATCCCCTCCCAATACAGAGGTGTGTGGCGTTACCTTGGCAACGCCTACAGCAGAGATGAATTCACCAACACGTGCGCAGCTGATGTGGAGATCGAGCTAGCCTATAAGGATGTTGCTAAAACACTAGGGAAATGAGCTGCACAATCCCTCTCATACTTTTTTTAATTGATAAAATGATTTTTATCAAAGTTTTTGATCCATAATTGGGTTACTTTTGACCCAACTGTTTTTTTTTTTTGGTCTCCAGATGGAATGACTTTCACTTGTAAATCCCAATCAACACTTTTATAGTTGACATACTTGGCAGTATAAAGAAGCCACTTATAACTTTTCATTTGAACTAATAAATCTGTTCAACATTTGCACACAAACAAATAAACAAGCAGTTTTAGTGCATGCTCTCACTAAATCACATTTTATTCCTTCGTTTCTGCATGGACATCAAAGTTCACTTTTTCTATTGTACAGCAATTATTATGTAATGATACATGAATGTGAATTTTGCATGTCTTAACTTCTGCGTGACAACAGTAACACAAATGTTTGTAGCTAAATGCTTGTAATTTGTTATAAATCTTTTTTTCATTCAAACCGCAGAATGTAGTGCACTGTATGTCTTCTATTTGAACAATGCATCTATTTTGTGAAAAAGGTTGTTTTACACTGCAAACCGGGTCACCTAGTTATGGATATGATGTGACCTAACATGTAAACAAATCATATGTTCTAAAAAAAAAAGAAAATAAGAGAGAGACAAAAACACTAAGGATGAGCATTGTCACATTTATTCATAGAAATTCCTTCCCTCTGAAAAGTCACAAATCCTACAGAGTCAGACTATGTTTGCTGTGCCATAAATTTAAAATACCACAAATGTTCATTATGAAACCCTAAGATGAAGTGAAATGAGTGCAGGGTTGGAAAGGTTACTTTTAAAATGTATTCCAAGACAGTCACTACTTACTTGTCAAAAATGTTGTTAGTAACCTAATTAGAGCTGTCAAACGTTTTTTTTTTTTAAATGAAATTAATCACATCTTAGAATTTTGATTAAAGGTGTATTCAAGGATCTTCTCGAAAAGTAGAAGCCAATCGTCTGTTTGTCACTTTTTAAAAATGCGCATGCGGAAGACCATCCTACCAGCTCTCCTGCTCGTCTGGGAAAAACGCCTATCAAATGTTGGGAACGTGCGAGCTCATCTTCATCAGTATCTGCAGCCGGCCTCACTTCATAGACGGATGTGCTCTTGTGGCTCTCAGCCATTTTCAAAGTATGCGGTGAGATCGGTGGAGCTACAACGATGAATGGCTGAGTCCGAAGCTCACCGGCTACATGCTCCATGCGCAGCTAGGAACCAGCATGCACAACGTCGTTAGGGCAGATTGATTGACGGGATTGAGAACCAATCCTTAAAATGATCCATCCGGAAGACGCAGCGACAAAAGTTCGTCGGATACACCTATAATCATGATTAATCACTTCACGAAAAATCCTTGTTATCAACATTTTTTGTCTGCCAAATTTGAAGTTATGTGTTAATTCTTGCTACATTTAATGTTATGAGGATGTCTTCCACATTTTTGATCCACTCCAAGCTCTCATCCGCCTTTTTTTCTAATCAGTTAATTACTTGCCTAATTTAAAAAATAGAACAAATATTGTAAATGTTATATGTTAAATACTTTACTTTAATGCATGCAGTTATGTTTATAGCTCAAACACAATCTATGCTACCTTTAACGTAACCATCCGCTGTCAAGCTATTGGTTCATCTGCAGCGGTCAAAATCAATAGTGTGATTAATCTGCGTTAATACATGATTAATGCAATATTTTTTTGTGATTAATCAATGAGTTAACGCTTTAACTTTGACAACACTAAATGTAATCCAAGTACCATACTATTAAAGTAACTTGATAATTCTGGATTACTGGCACTCCAAAACCAAGTATGCTAATGAAGACAAAATAAAAATAAAATACGACAATATATATTTCTATACAGTAGATTTGGGATGGAGGCAGTTTGCAGACTCATTGATTGTATGTAGTAGGGGGCCTGTGTCCCAGTAGCACTTTATGCCTAGACATGCCCCTGTCTCCGCTTTTTAATAATAATAAAAAAAAATATATATATATATATATATATATATATATATATATATATATATATATATATATATATATATATATATATATATTATAATTATTTTTAAAAGTTAAAAATCTAAATATTTGCATGAAAAGCACTTCTAAAACTTAAATATACAATAATGATGCTGTGTAGCAACGTATTTATACACCAATGTTCTGTGCGAAAACCCCTGTCATTTATTTTTTTATTATTATTATTAATAGCTGGGCACAAAAAAATATGCCCGACACGGTACCCATTTTGGAGGGTCCGAGTTACGACCCACCAATTGAGAATAATTTCTTTATCCTTGCTTTCAAGCGCAAGAGGGCTCACTTCCCTGCTCTGTGCAGGTTGTAATCTGTTCCCCAACAGAAGGTGGCAGTGAAAACAAAGCAGTCATTGAGCGTATACTCAGAGAGCGTCTCGTGTTTTTCGTCTCCAATTTTATGTTGAACAGATTGCATCTCTAATACACACGGTAAAAAAAATTCTTCCGAATCTAACAGCAGATAAAATATTTTCAAAGAAAATGGTTGAGTAAATGTCACAGTAACAAAAATATTATTGTCTTACGTCATTTTACGCTTTAGCGGGGGATTGACACTTGTAGACGGTCCCTCCGCTCGATTTTTGCTCGTGTGCAGAGCAAGTAAAGGGAGGCTTGTGCGCTGTATGAGGAATTACAAACCAGGCAGTCAATTCACCATTACCTCCCGTCGTTCCTTATGGATGTTTCGCCAATTCCCGATTGAGCCGCCTTGCAGTTGACTCCCAACACGAAGTGACACATGGGGTAATTTCACGACACTCCTTGCTCGTTATGCGCTTGTTGACTTGTCATTGCGGGGGTACTCGTTTCGTCATGGAGTGCGCGGTGGTCGACCGAGGCCACTTTCAGCCCCAGACGTTGCTGTTGTCGCCCGAGAGGCTGTACTGTAGCTGGTGAAGGGATAGAGGAATTTTGTCCTCCTTGCGTGTTCAAAAATGAGGATGAGTTTGATGCAAGAAAAATACACCTTTTGCAAAAATGATTTAATAAAAACAGAGAGTCTCTGGACATACAACAGCTTCTGATTCTTCACTTAAAGAACGTGGAATTTTCAGAGCGTCAAATGTGTTCTTCTACGTGTACAATAGCTTCTTATAGTTAAAAAGACCTCCTCCTTTTCATTTGTAGACTAAACATACTCTCTGGTACTTTTCCGTGAGCAGATGGCGTAAACAAGGTCAGGTGGATGTTTTTGAGACAGAATGTGTTATATAGTTGAAGGATTTTCCCATAGCAAAATCTCACAAACAAGTTGAACCAAATTTACAGTGGCCGTGACTGATGAAGAAAGTAAAGTGTGTGTGTGTGTGTGCGTTATTTCAAAACTAATTATGTTTTCATGACCGAGATGTGCGTGTACAAATAAAACAAGGAATTTTGGACCAATCAGTGTATACCAGCCAAAGGAGTATGTGTGTGTGTTTTTGAGACAAATTCTGGTTCAAGGGCTAAATGTGCTTTCGCACAAAACGCTGAGAAGGAACTTTTTTAGACTAAATAATATGACCCAGCTTAAGGCCAGACCATACGAGGTCGACATCATCTGCTCTGCTCAGGACACAAAATATGTCTTATAGGTTAATATGAAGAATTAAAATGTTCATAATGTGTAACAATAGTTGATATATGAAATTAGGTATTAAAAATGTTATAATATCTTTCAGTCCGCCCTTTGGGCTTTTTTAAAATAAAGCCCAATAACTAAATATTTAAACATTTTTACCAAAGGATTCCCACGGGATTTTCATCATCGCAATGGCAGGTGCAACATAGGAAGAGGAAAAATGAAAACATTCTTTTTAGCAGGAGAGGAGGTCAGTCATATGTCAAAACAATGTGATTCATTAAAAGATTTTTTGTTTTTTTTTCAGTAAAATAAGCATATCATATATGAAGACAGTGTGTTGTGATTATGTCAAAAAATTGTGGCGGGGGATTTCAGGAATAGAAAATTGGCATGGCAGTCAATATGAGAAGGAGTGTCATTATGTATGTGCAATTGGGGACGCGATTGAAGACTTGTCGTCGTTTGGGCTAGGGAAGTTTTTGTTGCTTGCGTTTTGTTGTTTTTTTCAAACAGAGTCCTTCAGCTCTGCGATTGGCTGGCAACCTGTTCAGGTTGCACCTTGCCTCCTGCCCGAAGCCAGTTGGGATAGGCTCCAGTACCCTCACAACCCTTGTGAGGGCAAGTGGTCAAGGGAATGGATGGATGGATGGATTCCTTCAGCTTTTTTAGAACCCACATCAACTGCCAGAGATGATCACCGGGCCCAAGGTGTGACTCATTCTTTGTGGAACGCCCCGGAAAAGGGACACATTCCTCCTATCTCCATTGGGTAATCCTCGGGTCGTCTGGTGGAAACTGGAAGCAGTTGAATGGCCTCTCGGCTGGCACGTCTGGTCACTGGAGCAGCTGGCTGGTCTCTCTGTTGATTCCCGGTGGTGGCTGGCTCCTGAAGGTGGGGGTTGAGTAGAAGGCGGACCTCCAGCTGGTCTAATAGGCAAGATGTGGAACCAGGTGCCCCGTGGACTGGACTAGATTGACCTTTTCATCACCTTATCTGGGTGCAAAATATTTTCATTTAGTCACTAATAAACATTTATTCACATCCCTTCTTTTTGAAAGAGCATTTTGGTAGTGTTATATAGTTAGGAGTTAGTAAATGTTAGTAAAGTTCTGTAGGCCTCTCCTGTGGGAAAAAAATTCTGTTTGTTGTGACATTAAATAAGGATCCAGCCTTTGGCTGACTTTAATGACCTGAGCACATTCTTAAATGCAAAACATGAAAATCTTTAGCCAGTTCAAATCTGACGAGGCCAATTTTGTTTACAGAATGTAATAATTATTGGAATGTTTTATTATAATATTTATTGTTATAGATATAGCATGGATGTGCTTCCGGCCATTAAATAAATGCAACTTTCGTCAACAAATAAAATCAAAAAATAACACCTAACCCCAGGGCCCCAGGGGAAAAATAGAAATAGAAATGGAACATATTCACCTTATTTTCGCCGTCTCTGCCAAAACTTACTCCTTCTCCATGGTCAAGGAAATCCCCAATTGTCCTCCTGTAAAATTCATTCTCACGGACTATCTATAATTATCGCATTAAGACTAACTTTTAATTTTAAATTTATTTATTTATCATGGACTGTTTGTGTCCTTCGCGACGATATACCCAGACCGACCAATAATTCCCCCATCTGAAAAAGATCGCTTTAGAGAATTTTTCAGACTAATATACTGTATAAAGTTTTGCAGTAAATAAATTTTGCTTGCTTTTTGTTTAGAAAGAGGGGAAAATTTTACATTTAACCAGCAAATTCGACAATGCGTCCCAAGCAACTATTTAAATTTCAAAAGAGAATTCGGGAAAACACTAGAAGACCAAATTTAAAAAAGTAAAATATAATAATTAAGATTGAAATAAATTGTATCTTATCTGTATTCATATTAGCTGTTTTCAATTTCTGAAACCAGACAAAATTTACCAATATTATCTTTTGTACTTTAAAATATTGTAGCTTAACCAATGAATTTTACAAAAAATCAAATATTATCAATACATAAAGTTGCCCTTAGTTTTAATGTTACCATTAAGCTTGCTAGTCCCCCTTGTTGATGTTTGTCCAAAAAGCTGACTGTTTTAAAATAGACAAAAATAAACAAATCAGATCAAATCAAAAATAGACATCAAAAGTTTTTAAAATATAATAAATTTGTGTGTATATAGTATTGTCAATCAGTTCATTATATTTACAAAATGTTTTACTGTAAATGTTATCACCTTATATCTGTCAAAAATAGAGTGCAGTGTAAACAGTCAGCATCACATCATATGGTCTGGTATCACTAATTCAAGGAAAGCATTGTTTGTGGGGTTGAGTCACCATCGTAGTGGACAGTTCTGGACGCAGGAATGCTTTAAGGACGCTTGTGCAGAGCATATGGAGCAGTTTTTCATAGGACAGTTCATGCGGAGCATTGTGTGCATTGGGCAGTGGAGCAGTTTTTATTTTATCACATTTGTATATGATGGCACAGTCATTGTTGCAACAGGTGGCGCCAGGAACCTCCCCTCTCCATCAGGTATAGGCAGGATGTTTTGTGATGATGGCTGCATCACGCCCCTCTGATGGTGGTGGCAGTTGCAGTTTCTTTGTGGGTGGGGGGTTTTAAAGAGGTCTGTGTCCCGCCAGTTGACTTTGTTCTGAAATAATGACCCCTGACCAATAATCCTCACTCGACTGAAAACATTCAAATCTGCCCCAACAGTATTTAGGTTATAACATGTCAGTAAATATTAAAAACAAAAACTTCCTTTATTAAAAAATTCAAAAAATTTTGAGAAAGGGGAAGAAAATATATATTTTTTAAATAAAAAAAATAATGATAATAAAAAAAAATAATAATAATAAAAAAATAATAATTAAAACAATGAAAGTTTACAATTTTAAATAATTGCTAATTATATGTCAATATTTGTTATGGTTTACAATATTTAATTTAATATGTTTTGCATACCTTCATAAATAATAATTAGGATGATGTAGGACAGATATACTCTAACAATTTACAAATATAGTTAATTAATAAGTGTGTAGTTTTCAATTAATGTTTTCTCAATGGAGGCCGCAGCCCGTAAAGTCAGCCTTTGGTCAAACGTCAAAGCAGGAATGATTTTTAATTACATAGCACCTCAAATTATGTCAAAAATGTGATTCTTCCAGATAGCTTCCCCAGTCTGTTTGTAATGAGACTTCAAATGTCGAATTCAAAGGTTAAATATATTCAGGAGAGATTAAAATTATTTTCTATTTATAAACATGGGAGGAAAAAAAAAAAAAAAAAAACTCCTTTTAAATTATAATTAACACATTACTTCATCCCCAGGACCGGAATATGGCACTTTTGTGGGACCCCAATTGTCCTTAATGGGTGTGTCTCCTGATTCTGAAAAGATATTTAAAATTTATTAAACAATGTTCTCGCGCACAAACAAAATCATAAGGGAAAAAACAATCATCTATATAAAGAATTATTCCACATTAATTGCCATCCAAGTTATTCGTTTTTAGTTAAAGTTATTTATGTTCTATAAGCATAAGATATGCATCTAAATTTTATAATATCTTAAAACTATACCTCTCTATGTTATTTGTGTATTAATATTCGTTCGTTTTATATCAAACATAGTTAAATTGCCGTCATTAAAACCATCGAACAAATGCCATATCTTATTAGAATAAACTAACTTTTTTCACAATATAATCAAGTCCCGTCGTTCAATATTAATTACATTTTAAGTCATTATTTAAACGGTATGTTTAATCCGGAAGCTTTAATTCCGACTAGCGGAAGAGATATCAGGTTAAATCATTTAGTCTTATATCATTATTTAAAGTTATATAAATGGTTATAACTTCACAAAAATACCTAAAGCTAGTATTCTAGCATTATTCATCATCATCTTATCCAAAAATACACGATTATGTGTCGTTTTTATTCCACTCGTAAACGCGTTCTTTTATCTCGTATTTTACGTCGAACGGCCGGCGGGGCAAACTTCAACGTTCGTCATCAATAAAATTAATTTACCGTAGCTTATAACGGCGCCATAAGATTTATTCCACCGCAATCGTATATCCATTTTATCAGTTTTTCAAACCACGGACTGGGCATTTCTCCGATCGCAAATGCGCATGTGCTCGCAACTCCCTGTCGCCTCATGACAACCATTTTTGTAGTTCTCAAATAGTGTCCATACTTTCTATTAATTATTGCCCGTATTTTATAGCATATTATATTATATTGTATTATATTATATTGACGTTACGTCGTATTAATATTTAAAATGAAGTGACGTCTCACTTATAACAGAATTAGTCAACTGTTCTCGTCGCGGTCACTTTAAGCTTTTAGCGTGACGTCAGACTTTCTTCACCGACGAGACGGCAGACACACTCTACAAACAGACAAGATATGTCGCTGTATGACATACCAAAACATATAAAATCCGGATCTAAACTATTCTTGTCACAGCTGAACAGTATTACCTAAAATCTTCTCTCAAATGATAAATACTGCTTTAAGTCAATTATGAAGCAGTCTCTCGACTAAAATAGCCTGTCTGTTCACAATTACTCGATTCAATTGTGCAGAAACCCCTCGTAACGTTACGTACCAATCTCTCTGGTAATATATCATCTGCGCATTCATCTTTCTGTCATCTGTCAGCTGAATTTTTTCTGTTCTCGGATCTTAACGACGTCAATCAGGGCTGTACAATTCCACTGTATCTTTCGTAGTGCCTCCGCTAATACATCCAAGAACCTCTCGTTTGTTTAAACAAACGGACTGCCTTGCACAAGGACCTTTAAAACCAAATTATCCAAAGTGCCTCTGTCGCCTGCGTGAACACGGCTGTTTTCCAATTCAGCTCCTCTCTATGCAAGGGATTTATGTCGATCTCCCAAGCATCTCTCGTCTTTGTAAGAACTCAAAATATAAAACAAAATGTCCTTCAAGACTGACTACCAAGCAATTGCATACAACTCATCTGCGCATTCATCTTTTATTATACAAGGAATTTATGTCAATTTTCCATGTACCTCTCGTTTTATAAAAACATGTTTCTCAAAACTGACTCCAAAACGATCGCATATCATCTGCGCATTTTCGCATACAATACCACGTCACCACGTGTATAGTTCAAACACCGTGGTAAAATCCGAAATCTGGGACTTCGCGTCCAACCAAACGATTTCAAAATTTATCACTATTTTTCTTACACAGACTCCATCCTCAAAATAATTTTACAAGACAAATTTATTAGCCGTAGCGTTCTGAAACAGACAGAATTCCTAAAATGTGCATGATTTAGCAGACTTTATCTGCTCTAATGAGGGTCTCACTTGTGAGCAACACTTGTCACAGTTCAATTTCATCTGTAATAAAGAAGTAAGAGTGTCTGTTCCCATTGTCTTTCTGTACTCTGTATGAATTTTCCTCACATGGCTGAAAACCCGCTCGCTATCAGCATTTCTGTGAGGAAGGCTGAGTAAAATTAGATACATCTTTCTCATCAGTGGAAAGCGATCCAGCCCCAAACCAGTTTTCATTTTGAACACATGAGGCCAAAATGTCTCTGGACGAATTGGTTGTCCATCCTGACTTTTCTGAGGGAGAAGATCATCAGGTATTAGTTGATAGTCTTCCCATTCATCTTTTAATTGTTCCTGATCAAAGTCTGGTGTAAACCCGTTTGCAAGCTTAACAATACTTGTGTAATCCAACATCTCTCTCTTTCTTGGGTCCAACACCACCAAGTCACTCAGTATTGTATTCTCAAATGGAAATTTTTGTATCATTTTAGTTACAACAGCCTCGTAGAAGGAGCGAACAGAGGAAAAAAAAGTTGCTTGCATGGCTGGTGTGATGCTTTGCCTGATTTCATCCTCCTCATTGGTGTCTTGGAAGAGGGCCCTGGTGCCCAAGCCAACAGCAAGCCTGCTATCTTCATGCTGCAGGCATCTGTTTGTATAATCAACTGCCAGCAGGCTATCAGCAGATTTGACATGTTCCATTTGCACAAATTTCACCAAGAGTTTCTTTAAGAGTCTTTCCATTTCTGGTAGCAAATCTCCAATCATACATGCCTCTGTTTGGAACACAATATTGAATTGATTTATTTGAGGCAGGATGAAGCTGAGGAAGTGGAGTGTGAGGAGAGTAACAGGGTCTTGAAGTCGATCATGGATGCTTTTCACTTTACCTGCCCTTTCAACATCCGCATGGCTAGCGAAGTAGCTTTTGAGTGCTTCGTACTGAGACAATGTTCTTTCAACCACTTTTTGCAGAGACAACCATCGTGTCGGACAATGCTTTAGGATTTTTTCTTGCTCGGAATTTGTAAAGTCCTGAAACTCTTTAAAATCCTCAATTCGTTTGGAACTATTTTAAAAAAAAATAAAATATATCCACCAGCAAGTCATCTATGTTTACTGGCAATGTCTTCAGTCCATCTTTGACACACAGATTGCCAAGATGACAAATGCATCCAACACTAAAAACAGCCCCATTTTTTTCTTTTATCCTAGACAAGACAGAGTTTTTCTTTCCAACCATGGTGTTGCAATTGTCGCTTGCAAATCCCACAACCTTACTCCATGGAATGTCATTTTCTTGTAAAATGTTGTCAATAACGGCAAAGATTGATGCTGCTGTGCCTGATGCCAACTCTGGTAAATCGAGGAGTCTGGTATTTGTGTTCTCCCCATCAAAGAAGTGAGCTAACACAACAAGTCGCTTTTTGGTAGTACGATCATTGCTTTCATCAATCATGAGGGTAAATGGGTGAGTTCTGCAGTACTGAATGACGTCTTGGGTGTAGCCACGTGCAAGGCTCTCCTTAACAATCATCGTAGCCTTGGTCCTCCGACATGCAAACTCCTGCAAAAATATAATATTAAAATATAAAATTTAAATTTTTGACACGGTGCCATAAATGCTGATTCATTGTAGATATGAATGATAATAATAATAATAATAATAAATTACCTTAGCTGTCTGTGAATCCGGAAACATAACTTTCACCAAATCCGAGAAGTGGTCCGCAGCTGTGAAAGCAATGTTGTGCTCAGCAAGAAAATGGCAGAAGAGAATTTCCGCATTTGTCGTTTTGTGGGACGCTGCAGGATTTGCGGTAGAGACGAAGTGCTTGGTTAATGGGACATGTGAATTGTTTTTTTTCACATTCTCCACGTGTCCGGCAGTTTTAAAGTGGCTCTTCAGATCGTAAAATCCACTCGCAGCAACTTTCACGTCTTTATTGCAAGGGACACAGAATGAGAATTGAGTGCCTCTTAACGATGCTTTAATCCAGCCAGCATATTCACCTTGAAGTAACTCCCATTCTTTCTGGTGTCGACCCGATCCTTGAGTTCTTCGTTTCTTACTAGGTGGCTCCTCCATGCTTGCTTCCACGATATTTACTCTATGTATATCTACGCATGCGCATGTCAGCGCATTTTTTTTCCCCGTACAAAAGTCGGTGTACGGCGTACATGATTTGAAATGGTAAAAAAACGTATAAAATACGTTTAAAACGTACAAGTTGACAGGTATGATAAAGTGTCCACTTACCATAATTATGTGGCCGGGGAATTCTGCCCGTCCCTGAATGCCCCGCTGGAAAACGTCGCTACGTCGTGGGTCACCAATTGAAGGGATAGAGGAATTTTGTCCTCCTTGCGTGTTCAAAAATGAGGATGAGTTTGATGCAAGAAAAATACACCTTTTGCAAAAATGATTTAATAAAAACAGAGAGTCTCTGGACATACAACAGCTTCTGATTCTTCACTTAAAGAACGTGGAATTTTCAGAGCGTCAAATGTGTTCTTCTACGTGTACAATAGCTTCTTATAGTTAAAAAGACCTCCTCCTTTTCATTTGTAGACTAAACATACTCTCTGGTACTTTTCCGTGAGCAGATGGCGTAAACAAGGTCAGGTGGATGTTTTTGAGACAGAATGTGTTATATAGTTGAAGGATTTTCCCATAGCAAAATCTCACAAACAAGTTGAACCAAATTTACAGTGGCCGTGACTGATGAAGAAAGTAAAGTGTGTGTGTGTGTGTTATTTCAAAACTAATTATGTTTTCATGACCGAGATGTGCGTGTACAAATAAAACAAGGAATTTTGGACCAATCAGTGTATACCAGCCAAAGGAGTATGTGTGTGTGTTTTTGAGACAAATTCTGGTTCAAGGGCTAAATGTGCTTTCGCACAAAACGCTGAGAAGGAACTTTTTTAGACTAAATAATATGACCCAGCTTAAGGCCAGACCATACGAGGTCGACATCATCTGCTCTGCTCAGGACACAAAATATGTCTTATAGGTTAATATGAAGAATTAAAATGTTCATAATGTGTAACAATAGTTGATATATGAAATTAGGTATTAAAAATGTTATAATATCTTTCACTGGCCTGGCACGCCTTTTAAGTAACGAGCAGCCGGCACAACTAAAGGGGCTACCGCCGTCGAGCTAACGTTAACACCAGCTCGTATTCACTCCCAGTCTGGCTCTGTTTGGCGTCGCGCGCAAAGGTTCCCGTTGTTTTTATACGGCAGGTGTATTGGCTAACGTAGCATAGTTGTAGATTTACCCGCAGTAGCATCTTGTCGCAGGGAGCCCTTTATGTATCACCGTACCTTTCAGGGTATCGTTTTCCTTGAAACCAATCGTGCTGTACTGTAGCGGCTACAATACACTGTACATCATCGTCATGACCTCTTTGTGACGTTGACGTGCTAGCTCCCTGTAATATTTTGCTTGTTACATCTTCTCACAACTGGAAACAAAGTTCAGATATTTCCGTGCATTTGCAGTCACCATCCAAGTGAGCCGTTCGATATGCTAGCTTAGTCCTTGAAATGTATAACCTGCCCTGAGAGGTTGTGGCAGCAGTATTTTTTGTTTACTGGTTTGCGTGCAATGCTTACCACGTGTTTGAGAACCTGCCAGAACAGCAAAACACGAAACTCATGATCATAGAAAAGGAATAAGACAGATGCTTGAACTCATAGAAGAGAGCTTTATTGTCATTGTAACAGGAATAATCAAATACTGTAGTGACTTGCATAGAAGTATTGCATCTCATCCCAAATGCGGGTGGTGGAACGTTTTCCTAACTCGGAGCCGTGTCTAGCATATTACAGTTACTAGCCACACTAAATCTAATGAAAAATATAATAAAACATATGAGCAAATGCTCATGATATTTTTGCATTTTGTAGGTTAAATGGTTTGTGCTATTATATCATTCAGCGTGACCCAGCAGATGCTACAAGCTGCAGGCTGGAATTTAATGCAGAGAGTGATGAACATCCAGAGGTGAGCCGCCATCAGCGCTCCTGGCTTTACAAAGTGCTCTTTCAGATGCATTTTTGCCAAAGCACTTGGGATTATAAATCCTGGTGAAAAGGAGCTTTGCTTCAGAGGCACGCCTCACTGGCAATAAATCATAGCAGGGTGTGCATGTGTGTAGGGTGGGCTAGCTTGGAGAGGCAGAAGGAGCAGTAAAATGGTGAAATGAGGGGGGCAGAGGACTTGGCTGATCTGATGGAATCCATGTAGAGATGTGGAACACTTGGCTTTTCAGTCAGAAATGCACCCATTTTTTTCACTTTTTGAAATTATAGTGGCGTGGCTGCACCTTCAAACTAAGTAACTGATCCCTTAAATAAATGATTTTATCCTCACTGCCAGGGCTGTTATAGTACAAAGATTAAACTGAGGTATGAAATTAAGAGATGATTGCATTATATGTGACATATTGTAGCTGTAAACCATGACTCATCTGTGAAGAATCTTGGTGCTTCATTAATCTCCGCATTCATTTATTTGTTCCACACACCTGAACAATAGGTAAAGAGCAAGTTAGAATATAGCAGTGTACTTTGCCTTGGCTGATTGTTTACATACATTTTCAAACAAACAGTGAAAGAATAATAAGAATGCCACGAGTGCGCATGTTTTCCAATAAACGCATGAAGAAGTCACGTGTGTTTTTGACTTTTAGATACAAGGCTTTGTAACAAGAAAAATAATGTTTATCGCAGATAACCAAAAGAAAAGCAAAAACACGCTCGCATTCTGCAAAGGACTGTAGTTGCGTTCAATGACCACGCACGTAGTCAAGAGTTGTGTATCAGTAGAAAAAAAAGTGGTATCAAACATCCTTAATCCTGACCATGCGCCATGACGTGCATTCTGTAAATTAACTGACTCACTTTCATTTCTTGCAGCCAACATAATACTCCCATGTTCCAATAATATTAATGATAATGATAATGATATAGGTAATAATATGACTATTATCATGGTAAAGCATTCATTCATTAAAACGGTTCTGCCGTAACATTTCACAAGTGGAAAGTATTGGCCACTGTTTTTTCCAGGATTCAAAATAGGAATTTCCGTTGCATAATATGGGGAAGTAAGTTAAATTAAGTATAGCCCATCAAATGCACATAAGCTTTGACATATAGACGAAAAATGTATCTCCAGGTTTAACCAGCAAGACAACGAGACCCCCGACAGCCAACCTGCGTCATGTCAAATATGCACAATATATATACAGACTACAAACATTTTGCATTTCCACCATGGATGAAATATTGGCGTCATGATACTAGAACAGAGGTGGGCAATCTCGGTCCTCGAGGGCCGGAGTCCTGCAGGTTTTGTAGGTTTCTCACTTCCAACACAAGCTGATTCCAATCAACAGGATCGTTATCAGGCTTATGCAGAGCTTGCTGATGAGCTGATCATATATCAGCTGTGTTGGAGAAGGGCAACACGCAAAACCTGCAGGACTGCGGCCCTCGATGTCCACCTCTGTACTAGAGGCATTCGAAGCTCACCGCGAGTGCTCAAATGGAACACAACAGCAGTCTCATTCATTTTGGCCGCAAAGAGTCAACGGCTAGTCATCCTCACTCACCAGCTGAAGGCTTCCTGCGGTCTCTAAAGCTGCTATACCCGAAGCTGGAGCCGTGACCATCGGCCAGACGGCCGAGCGGAGGCTCTGTGCTGCAGCTTGGCTGGAGCGCTGATTTAAGTGTGGGTGTGCATCGGCCGCAACCCGCGATTTTTATTTTATTTTGCTATTCTATTATTTTAGTACATACTAAAATTTAAATAGTGTTCAGCGACGTTGTAGCATTATGATTATTGTATATACTGTGTTTTTATGACTTTGGCGATGGCTGGAGCGCACCACCTACGCCTCGAAACCTGGAAATGGCCGTGTGCAACGGTTGCTCCGCAATCTGTTTCTTCTTCAGTACAATAAAGTAAAAAAAAAAAAAAGAGCAGTTTCTTCTTCGATTGTTGCTTCAAGTCTTTCCGGTGCACTGCTGTTGATATAGCGCCTCCATAATGGCGCAACGCTGCAACTGCAGTTAAAATACATTGCTGCCAAACTGGACCGCTGCGGCTGTTGTTGAGCGATTTCAGTCGCTCAGGCTGGAGGCGGCGAGCAAATGAGGTGGCGGCTCAATGAGTCAAGTATCCCTTTAAGGAAGGCGCTGCTAATATAGTTGCATAAAAATGTGGCTTCACATTTATTATATCTACAAAATACCCCAGTTTTTTGTGTTGCTCGTATCATTCATAAGCATTCCCATATTAAAGCGTTGTTGTTACCCTTGTTATGGTGTTTGTGCTGCTAGTACAGGTACATAAAAATACATAGTGGATTTGCGTTTGTTGTTGTAGCCTTTTATTGTTCAGCCACCGAACAGCCAAGCACCCCCACCCCCCACCCCTCCCAAACCCAATGGGTTGCCGGTCCGCGAAAGTTGTAGACTTGTATTAACCGGTACGTGGTAGAAAAAAGGTTGAGGACCACTGGTGTATAGCACTGTTTAGACTACGTTAGGTTTTTCCTGGCTCAAAACGAGGCAGAGGTGGTATCATCCATTCCTGACTATGATGGATGACTACCGATACCAAGTATCGGTGCCAAAACCAGTGTCATTTTAAGGTATCGGTACTCATGGCGGTGACCTGTGCCATTATCGGTGGCCCTCCTGCAGCTATTTTACGATGAGGGACAAGAAATGAGAATTCTTATTATTTTTTACTTTATTGTAATTTACAAAACAAACATGGCAACAATAAAGTTATTCTTTGCATATATGAAAACAAACATGGGGAGATTGCCAGAAGGAATATCAAATCAATACAAATATGATTTAACATCACAAAAGTGCAAGAATTGATCAAATTACATGAATACAAAGTTCCCAATAATTTTTGCCATTTACTACAATCATTAAAAATTCATCCACTAGTACATATTCAATTGTAAATATAGTTCAGCGTTGTTGTAAAACACTATTATGTTTATTGTATATAATGTGTTATTACTCTGGCGATGGCTGAAGCGTGCCACCTCTGCCTCACAACCAGGAAATGGGCGTGTGTAATGTTCGCTCCATGATTAGTTTCTTCTTCGATACATTAAAGTTTTAAAAAAAGAAAGCTGCAACCGCAGTTAAAATGCGTTGCTGCTGAGCTCAAGAGTGCTGTGTTGAGCGATATCATCAGTGGCTCAAGCTGGAGGTGGCGAGCAAATTAGGTTGATTTGGCCGCCTCTGAATTTTGTACACAGGAAAAACCCTGATATTTTTTAAAACATTGAACTAGGGCTGGGTGATATAAATGGTTTATTCATTATAAAGTATAAATTTAGACAAAGGTAGAGATTTTTACTCTATTGTCTTACCGCTGTAGCGCATGTTGGTGACGTCATCGCTTTAGGGCTGTCCCTACTAGCCAATGACGTAAATACGTTGCCGTGCACAACATACCGTTGACGTCGAGTGTCCCCAACTACCTCCCCGGCACATGTTGACGTTGATTGTCGACACGTGCATACTGTCAGTTGTAAACAAGTGCACATAGCAGGAAAGAAAGGAGTACAGCACAATATGGACGTCACATCTGTTTACTGAGGAAGTCAGTATGCATGACAGTGTACGACGTTAGCGCGGTGAGAGAAACTTAATTTCTAAATAAACCTCACATTACCAAGTAGTATGAGATAAATGCATTGTAATGCTTTTATTTTGAAGTTGTTCCCGGAAGCGTGTTGCCACAGCATAATGCAGCAGAAGGGTTGACGTGACTCGTCTATTCATAGTTTGTGACGGCACTAGAGATATGCAATTGAAGCGAAAGAAGTAAAAGCAACTCATGTCATTGAAGTGGAGAAGTGTGAAACAGTCCAGCCTGCCATCCAGCCATTCATTTACTACCGCTTATCCGGTGTCAGGTCGTGGGGGCAGCAGCTTTAAGAGGGAAGCCCAAACTTCCCTGTTCCCAACCTCTCCAACCAGCTCCTACGGCGGGATCCCAAGGCGTTCCCACGCTAGCCAGGAGACATAGTCTCTCCAGCGTGTCCTGGGTCCCGGGGCCTCCTGCTGGTGGGACATGCCGGGAACACCTCTCCAGGGAACCAGATGCCCGAGCCACCTCAACTGGCTCCTCACCACACAGAGAGAGCACGCCACCCTTTTCCGACTGAGGACCATGGTCTCAGATTCGGAGGTGCTGATCCTCATCCCAACCGCTTCACACTCTGCTGCGAACCGCTCCAGTGTGAGTTGGAGATCACAGCTTGATGAAACACCACATCATCTGCAAAAAGCAGAGATGCTATACTGAGGTCACCAAATCGGACCCCCTTAACGCTTCGACTGCACCTAGAAATTCTGTCTATAAAAGCTATGAACATAATCGGTGACAAAGGGCAGCCTTGGCGGAGTCCAACCTTCACTGGGAACGAATCCGAATTACGCCCGACAATGCAGACCAAACTCTGACATCGGTTGTACAGGGCCCGAACAGCCTGTATCAGGGGGCTCGGTACCCCATACTCCCGAAAGCACCCCGTACTCCTGAAGCACCTCCCCGAGGGACGCGGTCAAATGCTTTCTCTAAATCCACAAAACACATGTGGACTGGTTGGCCGAACTCCCATGCACCCTCGAGAACCCTGCCGAGGGCGTAGATCTGGTCCACTGTTCCACGGCCGGGACGAAAACCACACTGCTCCTCCTGAATCCGAGATTCGACTTCCTGACGGACCCTCCTCTCCAGCACCCCTGAATAGACATTACCAGGGAGGCTGAGGAGTTTGATCCCTCTATAGTTGGAGCACACCCTTCTTGAAAAGGCTTGACGGCATCCCTTAGCGCTGGTGGGCACCATCGGGTTCAAGAATTGCCACCACAACAGGTACCGACCACCTTACGGCCACAGTTCCAATCGTCCGCCTCTACAATGGAGGCGTGGAACATGGTCCACTCGGACTCAATGTCCCCCACCTCCCCCGGGACAAGGGCGAAGTTCTGCCAAGAAAACGCCTTAAGCGATACGCCTCTTTCATTCAGCATGTGTGCGAGAGGGCGCAGGAATATGGCTTCACGCACTGAAGCGCTCGCTGGACGTGCACTCCTCGTTGAGAGGCATGAAGCGCAAATTAGGCTTATTAAAGCTTATTAAGTGTAGCGCTAGCTGGCTGTCCACTCCTAGTTGAGAAGTATGACGCGCTAATTAAGGCTCCACGGGAGCGCGCAAGCAGAGTGGAAGCCATGCCGACGGCATTGGCATTGCCTACGCGTGTTTTCAACAAACACATGAAGAACACACGTGTGGTTTTAAATTTTAAAAACGTTTTGCAACAAGAGCAAATATTTTTCGCGGAGAAGCAGAAGAAAAAGCTGCAATCATTCCTTCATAATTGCGTGCGGCCCCACCCCCGCACTGCCTCAGCGGACTTAACGCACGCCCGCTTTCTCTGAGACCTCCCTCGATGGGTTAATGACAAAAGTAGCCTTTATCAATAAACATTCTGTCCAAATGAATTCAAAGCAATCATTTGTTCTTCACATTTGCAATGCCAAAGTCCAATGAAATGACAATTGGCTGTCTTAAAATACATTAGCTGACACTGGTGTAAACTACAAGTAAAACATTTGCGCTGATGTATTTAAATGAATGGATGGTGTAGTGGATAGTGCGCTCGCCCCATAAGCAAAAGGGCGCAGGTTTGTGACCCGCTGTGGTGCTTTTTTTTTCTCTTCCTTTTTTCCTCTAACCTCTCTGCTCCCCTCCTCTTCCACGATTTCTTGCAGCAAGGACCAGTTTTGTTTTAAATGTTTATTCAATAATTGATGGCTTGCGTGACCAAACGCAGAAATCTAGCAACCCGTGAAATTTAGAGTCCATTTTATGTTGTATGTTTCGGGGGCGTTTTTTTTTTTTTGGTGGGGGGGGGGGGGGGGTGCATTCACACACATATATGGTCTCGAGGCGGGAAAGCGAACTCACGCCAGTCTGCAACGAAGGCAAGTGACGGTAACCACTCTATGTTTCGTGGCCGTTGCGCAAAGCAGCCAGCTCGGACGACGTCATGAGGGCCGCGGCAGCCACAGGAGGAGAGGCGGGGTTTTACTGACTTCCGGGTAAGAAAAATAGCCACCAAAATAACTCATATTTCATAAGAAATTACATCACGATCGTGTCAAAGGTAAGATTTCATCATTATATGCCTATAGTTAACTGTGCAAAGGCTTAAAATACCATGGTGTAGTCCCTTTTGAAAAACTGAAACTGTTGATAGCAATAGTGCTAACATGAGCTAAAGTATAGTAAAGTGGAAGCGCTCGAGGGGCTCTCATCAAAGGAAAAAAAGGAAGGCGCTGCAGGAGAAAGAGTGGCTCACCTGTTGTGCAGTACTCGGCAGCGCTGTCTTTTTCGGCATAGTTTACCAAGCAACCAACCCTCTCCTTATCCAGTGGGCACAATGAAGCTGTCGGTACTCACAAACGCCAGCGATCAGTAAGGCGGGCACTCACTCCCGTCTTTGGTGTTTAATTCAAACAGACACTTGCTTGCAGCAGTTCTTCTTTTTTTTTTCTTTTTTTTTGCGTCTCCACAACATCCTCTTTCGGCTTGAATTTTATTTCGGCCCGAATGCCGTAAATGCATATTTTTGCCATTTTCGCCCCCAAATTTTCAGTGGCCGAATATTCAGTGCATCACTAATGTGTCTAAATATATGCAAATTTCACAAAGCATACATTTTGGGTGAATATTTTTGATAATTTATGATCTTTTTAGTCCCTTAAATGTCCTCAAATTGTCCATAATGAAAGATATGACAAATACTGGAGCTGTAGTAGTTAGTTGCATACCAATGCTATCTAATACAGCAATCAGAATGAGAAAATGTGTTTTTGTTGAGTTTTGGTGAATATTTTGGAACATTTTTGCCCCTTAAATGTCCTCAAATTGTCTATAATTAGTGATATGATAAATAATAGAGCTGTAGTAGTTCATTGCTTGCCATGGCAAGGTACTACAGCAATTAGAATGAGAAAATGTGTTTTTGTTGATTTTTGGTGAATACTTTTGATCATTTATGATCTTTTTAGTCCCTTAAATGTCCCAAACTTGTCTCTAATGAAAGTTATGATAAATATCGGAGCTGTAGTAGTTAGTTGCATACCATTGCTATCTACTACAGCAATCAGAATGAGAAAATTAGTTTTTGTTGATTTTTTTGGGGGGTGAATATTTTGGAACATTTTTGCACCTTAAATGTCCTCAAATTGTTCATAATGAGTGATATGATAAATAATAGAGCTGAAGTAGTTCGTTGCTTGCCATGGCAAGGTACTACAGCAATTAGAATGAGAAAATGTGTTTTTGTTGATTTTTGGTGAATATTTTGGAACATTTTTGTCCCTGAAATGTCTTCAAATTGTCCTTAATGAAAGATGGTAAATATTGAAGCTGTAGTAGTTAGTTGCGTACCATTGCTATCTACTACAGCAATCAGAATGAGAAAATGTGTTTTGTTTGTTTTGGTGAATATTTTTTGATAATTTATGATCTTTTTAGTCCCTTAAATGTCCCAAACTTGTCCATAATGAAAGATATGGTAAATATTGGAGCTGTAGCAGTTAGTTGCATACCATTGCTATCCACTACAGCAATCAGAATGAGAAAATGTTAGTTTTTTTGCTGAATATTTTTGATAATTTATGGTCCTTTTAGTCCCTTAAATATCCCCAACTTGTCAATAAGGAAAGATATGATAAATATTGGTGCTGTAGTAGTTAGTTGCATACCATTGCTATCTACTACAGCAATCGGAATGAGAACAAATTTTTTTTTTTTGGAATATTTTTGATTATTTATGATCTTTTTAGTCCCTTAAATGTCCCAAACTTGTCCATAATTAAAGTTATGATAAATATCGGAGCTGTAGTAGTTCGTTGCTTGCCATGGCAAGCTACTACAGCAATCAGAATGAGAAAATGTGTTTTGTGGAATTCTGGTGAATATTTTTGATCATTTCTGGTCCTTTTAGTCCCTTAAATGTCCCCAACTTGTCCATAATGAAAGATATGATAAATATTGGAGCTGTAGTAGTTAGTTGCATACCATTGCTATCTACTACAGCAATCAGAATGAAAATGTGTTTTTGTTGATTTTTGGTAAATTTTTTGGAACATTTTTGCCCCTTAAACGCCGTCAAATTGTCCATAATGAGAGATATGATAAATATTGGAGCTGAAGTAATTTGTTGCTTGCCATACATACCCGTAATAGTCGAGTTACTAAGGAGCTAGCTTGTAGTGCAGGGGTTCTCAATTACAAATGTAAAAGGTTCAAATGTATTTTTTGTTGTTGTGAAGAAGTCATAGGTCTACAGTGCATGCGTGGTGGCAAAAACTATTGACCTTTTTTTTTTTTAAATAACTTTTCATGTAGTTTGAGGCTGGGTGTACTGTACAGTAATAATCAGGAGTTACTGGAAGGCACAAACCGTTCATTTTCAGTACCACACTGATTTATTTTAATTTAGTATTACTCAATAAAATAAAAATGAACAACTTTCACTAAAGATGAATTAATTGTCATGGGAGTTCAAATGTTTACATACATCTAATAAAAATAAAATGTCCTTTTCCTTTTAACAAAATGATCATGCATCATGAAATGGTTTCTTATGCTTACCGATGTCCTTTATGTGCGAGAAGCCTCATGTCTTTTTCATCTTGTTAATTTTGTATTTTTTTTTTATCTGTTCGTAGCTCTGATTTTGGGAGGCAATCTATCACAATCGCGATGGCACTTCTCAGAATGGCATTTCATGTTTTCAGTTTTTATCAGAGCAACAGTGCTTTTGCAAAAAAAAGACACACTGGCTTTGTCCTCGAAGGAGGCAAGATAAACATATATATCTGTCCGTTCGCCATTAAATTGGTGATTTTCAGTGTCTACAATTCTCGGACTTGTCATGTTGATGTTGGGTGCTGGGTGTGAGCAACGCTCCTGCTGCAAACACGGGGACTGCACTTCGCGCCGTGCAATAGACGACACACTGAAGGAGGAGTGTGCGTGACTTCCGATTTGGGTAGTTATCAGCCAATCAATGCATCATTGTCATGGGAATGACAGCCCATAATGCAAGTGTGAGCGTGCGCACAGTCACACACACTCACTCTTTCTCCTTTTGGCCAGTCAAATCAGAGTGGCGTGCTGTTTTTATTTTTTTTGCCCTGGGTCCACAAAGATGTGGACCGCAGTCCGCCTATTTCAGACCTAGGTTGCAGTGCTTTTAGCCGATGTCGCAAATAAAATCATTTCATCCGGATCTAACTATTTTTTGAAAGTGACATCACACCGTTGTCATTTTTAAATCTCAGGATACCGCATCACCGTAATATCGCCCAACCTTACCCCTGGGTTATCCCTGTTGTAACCTGAATACTAGTGTTCATATAAATGTGGTCGGAATACCACGTTTGAACGAGGCATTGGTTTGTGCTTGGTGCATGCTCTATTGGCAAGGAATCTTGGTCTTTTAAGCTCAGGAACTACTATTGTGTGCAGTGACTGTCCTACTTCGCTACTTGCTTAACAAGCTTACCTTGAATACATTGATTTCTCAGCTGCATTTTCACGTTATTTTCCGTCTCTATGGCGAAAATGCCAAAGGGGTTGCAGTGTGAGCTGGGCGATTCCTTGGCTAGAAGTACATGAAAACTGCTATCTAAATCCACTTATTTAGATCGTCACAGATTAAATATTTCAGTCAATGTCAAATGCAGTGTTTTTCTTTAGCGGATAGTATGCTTTCTTTTTCTTTTGCTGATAGTGTTCCTTTAGGACTTAGTGTTCCTTTAGGACTTAAGTTGCAGATCAGACCCACTTATGAACATTTTGTGTTTTTACCCATTCCTCTCCCTTATTTCCGTTTTTTTTTTTTTCAGATATATTTTTTTTTCCCCATGGCAATTAAAACTCTTTTACTGCCAAAGACGTTAACTGACGTTCTGCAAAAACCTACGGAGGAGCGCCAAAGACGTTAAAAGACGTCTACCCATTTTTTTTGAAACGGGTGGAGTAAAGCCTTGCCCAGCTGTGGTGAAAGTTTCAAGCAGGTCTAGTGAGCCTAATGACTATTTTTGGCCCCTAGATGGCAGCAATGACTCTCTTTTGACAAGATTGGGTAGGCGTCAGTAGAAGATGTGAGGCGGAGCTAGAGGGGACAATGGCTGGGGAAGGGAAGAAAACATGGCGACCGGTTAAGCAGCTCACGGTCGAGCAGTTTTTTTCAAAGACGAAAAGCATCGACCAACGCTAAAGAGCACATTGATGATGACGATGATCATCATCGATGATGATGATGGTGACTCCGAGGTTGGAAGCATTGACGCGGCAGTAGAAGACGTGAGGCGGAGCTAGATGGCTGAAGAAGCGAACAATGGCGACCGCAAGCAGCTCACACTTGGGAATTTTTTTCAAAGACGAAAGGCATCGACCAACGCTAAAGAGCACATTGATGACGACGATCATCATTGATGATGATGATGGTGACTCCGAGGTTGGCGCTGAAGTTGCAAGCGTTGACGCGGCGGCTATGACGACGTCATAAAGGTTCACCGGCTAGCGATGCTAACACCGGAAAACGCGGAGCACAACCGAGCACGCTCAGGCGGACGTTCAATCGGACGACGAAGAGTGCCCCGAGTCCAATGCATATTCATCGGAGGAGTGGGTACAGTCTGCTACTTGCTATTCCACGGAAAAAAAGGCCGTCAAGAAAGTGTAACGTCTGCACGCGAAAGGAGCCATCGCAAGTGAAAGGAGCCATCGCAAGTGAAACTAATCTGCTGTGCAAATCCTGCTGCGTCTCCTTGCACGCATGGGAGCGTTACAAAAAGAAAAACTGTATTTGAAACATCCACATAATTGTAAATAGTACCACAGTTGCACACATTTGTAAATAGTTTGCGAAATTGTTTTGTCAAATTGTTACACTGTTGAATGGAAATAAACGTATTTTGCAACCAAAAAACACTTTTTCATTGTTGGTGATAGTGTTTTACAGAAGTAAAGCACTATTTAGGTGTTTGTGGCATCATTCATGGACAAAAAGAAGTGTACAATTCACTAGAGTGCATGAAATAACATCGTTTCACAAAAAGCTCTTTTTCTCCGCTTTTTGTTTCAAAACAGAGCATTTCTGTGAAACTAACCATTTTCTATTGTTGATTACTGAAGAACGGAATAAGGTAGAAACAAACTTTTTTTTCTGATGCAAGATGAGAGTTCAATCTTTCATTTGGTAGTATGTGTGTTTCCATAGTCCAAAACAACATTTTCTGTGGACCTTGAAAGATCAGTCAAAATGCTTAAATCGGCTGGCACTGGCGACACCCCGTTTCCGAAAACGTCTGGCAGTCAAAGAGTTAAGAGTGTCAAATCTGTGGATTTTTTTGTCTGTTCGTGATCGGGCTTGGTCTCTATCCTCTGAAAATAGCAGAGTCCACTTTACACACAATTTCATAGTACTGATTGATATTGCCACTCTTTTATCAATGATCAACTAATCTGGCACCCCTTCTGTTTTTCCTGTTGTAGAATGAAGACGGTTGGAGCCTGAGATGCAGCGTTGTCATCAACATGGACCAAAGGAGGAAATCACAATCACATTAGTGAGGACTCACGGCCAACAAACATCGCAGCCCCACAAAAGAAAAGCCAAAAAACAGCCATGCCTTACCTCCCCACCTGGACCGTTGCAACTGTCTCATAGTTTTACCATAGACCCATCACCTACTATCTGGGGAGCATGGCTACACCTTTCTTGTGGAAGCTGTCGTCCCAAAAGCTTGGCTTGTTCCTGGTCAGCTTTGGGTTTATCTGGGGCATGATGCTGCTACACTTCACCATCCAGCAGCGAGCCAGCCATGAGAACAGCGCTATGCTCCGGCAACAGATCTTAGACCTCAGCAAGCGCTACATCAAGGCACTAGCTGAAGAGAACCAAAGTGTCATGGATGGGCCTTATGTGGGCACTATGACTGCTTATGGTGGGTGCTATACACTACAGCAAAACATCATACATGATTAGGGTTTAAACAAAAGTTTTGTTTTTTTTACATTTCCGCCCAAAATTTTAGAGCTCCAAATTGTACTTTTGGAGCTTTCGACTTCCATTTAAGATTCTTCAAGTAGTGTAAAATTAACAAATCTTTTACAAAGTTTTACGCAAAAGTTGATGTGGACTATAATTTGTATCAGGGTGTAAAGTAAAATCACTTTCGGTAGCTGTAAACATTGCAATTGAAATTAAATTGGAAAAAACATGGACATGTCTGAATGATTTGTACAGTCCCTTAGCAAATCTAAATAGATTAAATTTAAAAAAAAAACATAATTTTGAGCTTATTTACTGTGCAGAAACTGCAGAGACCTCAATTCAAAATTAAAACTCAACGCTAATGTGAAATTGTGCAAACCAACCCAAATAACATTGTTGATTGGCACGAAACAGGTCAAGTTCCAAGTTACAATTAGAATAGATTCTAATAAAATAGAAAGAGTGTATGAAAATAAATTTCTTGGTGTAGTTATCGATGAACGATTAAGCTGGAAGTCCCAGATAGACAATGTTAAAAGGAAAGTGTCCCAAATTATAGGGATCCTTTACAAAACAAAGGATGTTTTGAATAAGAAGTCATTATATACATTATCTTGCTCATTATTATTACCATATCTAACCTATTGTGTGGAAATAGGGGGAAATGCTTACAAAACAAATACTTACCCTCTTTTCAAATTACAAAAAAGAGCAATAGAACTAAACAAAATATACAGAACCAACAAATTCACTATGAAATTAAACACTCAATCAAATTAAACCATAACATTTTATGATATAGTTGAGTTTTAAATAGCTGAAATAATGTCCAAGGTACACAACAACCTACTTTGCCAAATATTCAGAATATTTCAAAATAAAACCGTTTGCGAACTTGTTTTTTTTTTTTTGAGAGGGAAGCAAGCTAACTTCGTAGCTCGACAAAAGACAAAAAACGAGCTTAGAATAAATTTAACATGACAAAATAACACTAAATAAAAAACGTACTTACCCATGGTAGATGAGCCATGGTAGCAATCACAGAAAATGTTTTCCAAAAAGCATATCGATATGACGACAGGCAAGCGTGGCTATTATTTACCAATATTGCTCTATATACACTGTTGTTATCACGTGAACTCGACTCTCCATTGTGAACCCTGTAGTGTGATCTTGTAGTCTGGCTTGTGCAGATTTCCAGACACATACAGCTCAAGCAATGCTCTCTGTGTGTATTTCAGTCGGAAACCGCTTCTAGTCTGCTCTGTAGTAAATGTGAATTGGGCGTCAACCCTCCACGCCCCACCCCCTCCTCCTTGCACACGTGCACTTGTAGGATAAGATAATTGAAGGCAATTAACTCAGGGGTTAAAGTTCTCCGTCGTGGGGACGGATTTTCGTCATTTTGAAAATGAGACAGGGGTGCACCCCATAAACAAGTCCCCATGGGGATTTCACGTTTGTTGTTTAAGATCCCGTCACTAAACTGACATTGCTTTCATACATTGAATGTATTAATACCACCTTAAAAATTCTTGAAAAAGTATTGAGTTCTGGGTGAGGTCTTAAATTTCATGCTGTGTGTACCTTCTCCTTGGAGAAGCAGCAAGCCATATTAGGAGAAGTTGGCGGAATTGTCTGTCTTTTCCCTAGAGTGCATGGTGGCATTGCGGACGGGACATGTCGAGAGTCGAGTCCTCCACACACTACGTGGCCAGTTTGAATGTAGGAGGGGAAAGAGGATGTTTTAATCGCTATTCACTGTTTGGAACTTACTCACCGAAGAAAAGAAAAACGTTTGAACTGTCAGAGTGCTGCGGCGTCCTGCTACGGAGGAGCTAGTTGCTAACCCGCTACATGCTAACGTGAGTCACAGTTCCACCTTCTTTACATATTACGCACCGATGTACTATTTAAACACCATATTAACAATAAAAATGTCAAAACTAGCGACTGGGATAAAAGTTTGTTTTGCGGTTGATGTAACGCATCGTCATCATCGCCGTAGCGTAATTAGGTCATATTTACGGCGCGCGTGTGTGCGCGGGCGCTTGCGTCTTTGTGAGAGATGAAGGTAAGGTTATTTGGGTGTAAATCTGTAAATGTTGCCTTCATAAGCGTTATTTGTCCGCCCTTTTCCCATTTCAAACATTATGATGGCAACAACTGTTATGGAGAAAGCAAATCTACTTTCCTCATGGGCTGATAAATAATCTATGTATCTGAGGTGAACAGCTCACCACCCATCCGCGCCTATCTAATCTATCTATCTATCTATTAATTACACATGGATTTTTGTTATTTACAGTCCGGCCCGGTCTCTACCCCTGCAAATAGTTGGGGTCCACTGTTACTGTCCAAGTTACATTATTTTAATAGTATGGTGATTACGTTAATAACTACATTTTTTAAAACAAGTAACGCGCAACTGTATCAGAAGATTACAATTTAAAAGTAAGCCTCCCAACTCTGCTTATACAGCATAACATGACCATGTATACTGTAGATAGATATTTTATTATACATTGATACTGTCTTTTTAAGTCTGCTTGATTTTTATCTCTCAAAATGCATAAAATTAATGTTGTTAAGTATGTAGTAAGTATTTAATTTTTTTTGCATTCCCAATTACCCTCCCAGAGCGGTCGTATACTTCACGTCACATTTGTCATCCCTGATTAATACCTAAATATTATTATTTAAAAAGAATCAGTGTGCGCCCTACTGCCCTGAAAAATTTGTGTTAATTGACCGCAGTCAATTTAAACATAATTTTTTTTCAGTCAAATGACGTTTTTTTGCTTTAACCCTTGAATTAAAACTTCAACAAGGCCGCTTGCAAGAAGAGCTCATTAAGGTGACAGACAGTGTTGGCGAGAAATTCACCTAGCGCAGGTGGGTTTAGAATGTAACACCCGCGAAAAGTGAGGGAACACGCCATCCATCCATCCATAAATTATCAATAATATTATAAATAAGTAAACTACTATATGATAAAAACCTTTATTATTACTCCAATGTGTGGATACATTTTCATGGTTTCAGAAGCAATATTTGATACTGGAAATTAAAAAAAAAAAAGACACATAAAACATTTGCATATCCAATTCAATCTATCAACATTGTTGAGTGAAATATGTTAATTTTTACATTTTTGTTCAGATTAATCTAATTGAATAGACGTTCAGGTAGGCTAATTAATCCATGGACATAGATTTTTGAAAGGATTATAGAAATCTAAACTGAAAGCTTGTTTTGTACAGTGTTTTAATTTAAAATTTAAAATATCAGCTGTATTTTTGGCACTATTTTGCTCTAGGTATTATTTCATCATTGTTATCCATTTTATAAATTTAGCTTCTCTAATGGACTGTATAATTAAAACTGCATAAATAAATTATTTATGAGATGTTTTTACTTCACAACATTTTTTAACCTTCATTTTATATCGTGATATATAACGTTACCATGAAGGGATGCAATTGATACCGTGATTGGGATACAAATTTAGGGCCATACTGCGCAGCCCTAATAACGCGACAAAGAAAATATCACCGCTAATCTAATTTCAAAAGTCTAGTCTGTAAGCAGACAAAGAAAATTTCACTTGAATGTAGTGGTGTCGTCAGTCTTCCATCAATGTTTCGGGCCAGCCGAGAGGGGCCCGGTCCGTCCCACATCGGTGTCAGCCGTTAGGCATTGAAAATGTACTTATCTGGGGCGTATGCACGGGTACTGCACAGGCGGACGTGCAGCAGAGTGCGGAATGAAGATAAAAAAAAAATTTATAACAGATGCACAGCGTGGTGATTGGTGAAATAAAAACAATAAGGGACTATGTCATTGCGGTTGGCTCCGTCCAAAAGAAGCAAGCACACACCATGCAGTTGCACACGCATTACATTGCTACACTCATTCCTTTATTTCTACCCCAGTCAAATCTACAAACAGGACACCACACGTTTACCACCACATTTTCAGTTTCAGTAATTAGAATTAGAGGGAGATTAATCTAGATTAAAAAAACATAATCTATGCATGTTATTTTTTAAAGGAGAAGCCAAAATAAAAATCAAGATTAAATTCAATTAATCATCCAGCTCTGTTTTAACCAGATTTGTATTTATGTATTAAGTGATTAAAAAAACAATGCCTTTGGCTTTGCCTTTGTTACTGACTGCATGAATGCCCATTTTCTTCTAGACTTAAAGAAGACACTTGCAGTGCTGCTAGATAACATCATGCTGAGGCTGGCTAAACTCGAGTCCAAGGTTGAGAACAACATCTACAATGGCACTGGAAGTAATCTGACCAATGGCTCCAGCACCTCCACACCTAGCTCCAACAATCCAGAAAAAGTCAATGTTGCAGGTATGTCTCACGTTGGATTGTAAAATAGGTTTATTTCTCATTTCCCCAACTCCTATAGTGAAAGCACACAAGCCGCTAAACTCTTGCAATTTTGCACAGTGCGCACCTGGCATACTGTATTATCAGCCAACTAAAAAGAAACAAACGAACAAGGTCTAGAGACTGAGTGTGAGCGGGTGCTGAACAAACAAATGTGCAAACACAAGAGGACACACAAACAGCCACCCTAGCTCCTTGAATGGAGGCAACGGTTCTTTTAATGGTGGTAGCACACCTGGAACCACTGTGGAAATCAAGGCTCCTCCCATGCACCGATAGGTGCCCTGAGCTGGGGACAAGGGCCACCAATCAGGGAGGAGCACCAACACACACACACACACAATAACCACTCAAAAACAAAGCAAAACAACACAACGTGGGCTGTACAAAAGGATTGACCAGTTTTTTCGGAGACTTTTTTTGTTACAGTAAAATATATCTTGAGTCGCTGTCTATAGTGGGGTTTCCATCCACCCATTTTTATTCGACTTTTCAAGAAATGCGAAAATAAAACTGAATGGAAACGTTAGAAATTTGAAAAAGGGCCCAAAATTTGCAACAACAAAAAAGAAGGGGTAGATTTTGAAGAGTATCGAAAAAAGGAAAATGCTAATTTTGGCGATGTAAACAAGTTTTGCGAATAACCGCTGGCAAGACCGGATATTACGTCACACGTACTTTTGTAGTCCCAAAGCAATGGTGGACGATAAAGTAAGGTATGTTTAAGGGGACGGCGAAACAGAAATCTTTTTGGAATTAAAGAAGCAAATATTAATGCAATTTTGGATAGAAAACTGCAAAGAAACACTACCGTTGATCAAGAATTACAAAAGCAAACTCATACGACGTCATCGCAGGGCGCAGTCGCTTCTTGTTCTTCTTTTAAATTACTGGTGGATCACATTTCTCTGGTGTATACCGCCACCTACAGCAGCGAAGTCCCCTCTCAATTTTTGCAAAAGGATGATGAAATGATGGAAATGAACATAAATCGCATGTTTGTTTTGCGCATTTTTAGTAAATACGCTTAAAAAATTAGAAACAGTTTGATGGAAACCTGACTACTCTTTACCTCATTTGAAACTATGCTATGCAAATTGAGACGCATATACATCAGAAAATATGGTCATAATGCACCGCCCCAAAAAAGGTGCGACCAAATCCTGTGTGGTGTGAGCAGCTGAATAGGATGGTAGTGCTACCAGTCCAAAAGTTAGTGTAGAGCCCTGCGTAACTGATCAAAGATTCAAAGTTGCACCACTAGTATACAGTATATGGAACACTGTTAACTTAGGGTTTGATTTGCAACATACAAATCTTGATCTCTTCTCTCCTCCCACCTCCCCAACTCCAGTTCCTATTAATGACTTGTTTTGCTTAAGTTAAAACACACATAATTTGTTTGTGTTTATGTAGGACTAAGGAAATCAAAGTACTCACATTAGAGGATTTGGACTAAAAAAAAAATTATATATATATATATATATATATATAAATCCTTTTCTTGCTATTATTTTTGTATGCAATAAGGTTGGTAGCAAATGACGCACAAAATACTAATTTGTGGATATAATTCTTATGAATAACCTTGATGTCTGACACACACCTTTGCTGGACACTTTAATGCCTGGTGTCCTTAAAGGAGGGAAGTTGAGTCAAAGATTTTCTTTACAGTAATGTTCCATACTCCCCCACTAGTCTAAACACTGCAATCTGATAAATATTGCGTGAAATATGAATTATTTAACTATGAATTATTCAGCAAAATCAACCCATTTTTATCCATCTCAGGGGCACCCAGTTTACCACTTTCTGTAGACCGAAAATAACATCACAGTGCCTGAAGCCCATATCCCATTGAGGGGTGAACGTTCACGGGGTTCGTTCAAGGTCGCAACGTTTGCTAAACGTTTGCCAGATGTTCGACAAATATTTTAATGGTTTTACAACATTTTTGCAACAAAACATTAAAACTGTTGGAAAACATCTGGTGAGAGTTTAAAAGAATATTGCGACCTTGAACGAACACCGAGAAATGAACATTCACTACCTTTGCAAACTTTTGCCCCTCATTGAGATACGGCCTTCATTTTCAGTCAACAGCAATTGGCAAAATGGCCGCCCCCCTGAAATTGAAAAAAAAACTGGTGGATTTTGCAGCTTAATTCATATTTCACAAGCACAATATTAATTATGTTAATAGTGGCCTCATAGAACATAGCCTCAAATCTTGTTTCACTGGAGATGTGTTACGACTTGGATAATATTACCACATACATTTTTTTTAACAGGTAACTAGTAACTTTATCTGAATATATTCTTAAAGTACCCCTCCCAATCCTGCTTGTAAAATATGCAAATACTTTGAAATAGCCAAATCTACTGAACTCACCTTACTAGGCCCTAAGCTTTTTGGTCTCCTGACATCCTTTGAAAGTAAATAGCCTACTTTTTTTTTTTTTTACCCCAAAGGCTGCGTTACAGATTTATTATTTTTTTAATTCCTTTTTTTCCTTTCGGACACAATATTACAGGTTACATCGATCACATAATATCATTTGCAACATTGACATTTTAAAGAAGGGCTGACGGTAGAAGTCATGGCTTATTAGTAACCCGTCCCCATTGATTCTTACTATACGCATCAGTCATATATATTGATTATGATAGTCATTGATTGATATCCTTATCAATCCCAGACTTAAGTCTTCATACTCCTCGCTCAGTTCATCTTGAATAATGTCTGTGTGTAAGTTGCAGCTAGTAACAATCATTTGGAATTGGTTAATCGGTTCCCGGACGCCACCAACAGGCCCACCCAACCAGGCGAGCAGCCAAGGCGTGCGCATGCTCATTCACCAGTAGCTTCTTCGCTGACCTTGGATCAGCTTTCACACGTTGTGGCTTCCAGAAGAGTAGATGGGCTTGCATTCTGCCCATTGCGTCCACAGCAATGTTCTCTCCATTCTGGTCAGTTCAGCCACCACCGTTGCCAGCATCCGATGATGCTTAGATCTTGATACTCCTGAGCGCTCACCAAGGCCAGCCCACCCGGCGGAGTAGCCCCCGCTAACCGCATCCCGGAACCATGTTCACCAACCCAATTGTAACTATTTGCAGCAGATACATTGCAGCCACAATACAACGTTATCGCGACAGCCTTGCATGTTACAACAAATGTCCAAACAGAAATAGAGCCAGACAATGTTTACATTCTTACAGGAACAGCAATACATGTTATCAATGCAGGTGTATTAACAAGAGTTAACCTTGGCATTGTCAGCAAATAATGATATGCTCAATTTACATGATTCAAATCATGACAGCTCCTGTTTTGGGTTAATTAGTAATATGTTACAATAATTTAATTTGGGTAAAACATAATCCACAATTTAATGATGTGAGTTACTGACAGCAGTAATTGTCTCTCAAACTACGCCAATTCTTCCACTCTTTTCACGATCCGTATTTTCTTCTGAGAAGATGAGTCTTCTTTTGTTTGGATGAAGATCCGACAGTCTTTTGTCCATGTGTTCTTGATAAATCCATTCTTTCTCAATTGTCGCGCTCTTCTGGCAATGTCAGCATTTCGTTTTGTGAGATTTTCATTGATGTAGACATGTTTACCTTTAAGCGTGTAGCTATCTCTCAAAAGAGCAATCTTTTTCTTCCTGTCAACAAACCTGATCAGAACTGCCGGTGGTCGTGTCCCCCCCAGTTGGAAGCCAAAAGCACATCTGAATGTGCGCTGGATCCACAATTAATCCCAAATCTCTGAGTTGAGTTGTCACTTGCTGTTCAACAGTCTCGTTCGCTGAAGCTTGGTCAGAATCAACTGCATTTGTGCTGGCCGCAGCTCTCGCCTGAGGGCCGCAGCGCGGTTTAATCTGGATACCTGTAACTATCACATTGTTGATTCGAAGATTCTGTTCCAAATCATTTACTTTTTGTACCAAGGTGACAATGCGTTGATCTTTTTCTTGTCTCTTTCTTCAACTGCTGAATTTCCTGCAGAAGTGGCTCAATGCTCTTTTTCATTTCAAGTATTTCGGTGACCATTTCTTTGAGTTTTGCAAGAAGATTTTATCTCCTCTATTTCGTCAGCTCTTTTTCCGCCAGGCATATTGAAACAATGTAGTTAAAAATCTCAATGTCAACAAAATAATTAGAAGTCACGGGCGAGTGCAGGAGCAAGTACAGATGCGTCCTTCCTCGACAGATGCGTCCTTGATTATGAGTGCATATTGGATATGCTGGACTGAAGATATTAAAGAGTTAAAGTAAACATCAGTTAGTGTTATTTATTTTCCTCACCCAGTGAGTTAATAAGAGAACTGATAAGAAATTGGATTGATAGGCAATATTGATAATCAACTTCAATGGAATTGCTAAATTGTATGTCTGATAGCTATTTTCTGGACCAGTAAGAGTGCTATTTCTGCAGCTGCAGATTGTTTCTGGTCTCAAAAGTCCCTCCGCTGTGGAACTGAAGCATAAGGAGTATTTTGAATTGGATCTGCCTGGAAAATGCTCTCAAAGGGCCTTCTTAGATTTATATGATAGCATGTGGTCTTCATTATGTTCTGAAAAGCCTGTTAACTTTCCCTGGGTCCAGATCAATAGCAATAACTACACCTACAAAAAACAACAACAAAACTCAGTGCCAATAGGTAGCTGAGGAATGTTGCACCCATCCATTCATCCATCCATCCATCTTCTACCGCTTATTCCGAGGTCGGGTTGCGGGGGCAGGAGCTTTAGCAGGGAAGCCCAGACTTCCCTCTCCCCAGCCACTTCAACCAGCTCCTCCAGCGGGATCCCAATGCGTTCCCAGGCCAGCTGAGAGACTTAGTCTCTCCAGCGTGTCTCGGGCCGTTCCCGGGGCCTCCCGTCGGTGGGACATGCCGGAACACCTCTCCAGGAAGAACATCATGATGTGGGTGCGACCGGGTGTGCCACCAAGTGTTCAGACGGAGACACTGCAGTTTGTGTGGAGACCGGTTAAATGGAAGCTACTCGTTGACAAGCTCACTGTTGTATTGAATTTAAATATTTGCACTTGCCTTGAGAAAAAACTTGTACAACCACATGTTTTGAATGTGACTTTTATGGCCACTAGATATTTTTATTTTATTTTATTTCCGTATTATTTTTTAAAATTAATTTTCTTGTGTATTGTACAGGGCGTCTGGACACCAGTAAAAATACAAATGGCCCTAGAAATTTGATCAATAAATGTGATGAAATCAACACATTAATATATAATATGCAATGTTTTAGGGTTATGTTTTACTAATTATGAATTACTTTATCTCTTATAGGAATCATTACATTATTTATTATTACAGCTATCTTTTTCTTTTTCTTTTTTTGCCAAGTGGTGGTGTGCTTGCGGTGATGAAGTGACGAGTTATGGTGATGTGCTGTGTTGTCGACATTTTCAAAAACTGTTTGTTCAATCATTGACATTGCATCGTCAAAGAAAGTAAGTGATTTTCAACACTCAAAATAGGTGATCATTTGTAAAATAAATTAATAAAAAATACACACACGTGGGGACGATTGACAGTATTGATTTTTGAAAAAATATTAAATTGACCGAATTCTGATGTGAGGTATCGGCCCAAGGCTAGCGATATACAGGGCCAGTACTGGTTATGGCAGGGCTACCACCCTAAAAGGCTTAACGTAGAACCCTGCATTAGCTAAAGCATTATAGCAGTGCCGGAGACTTGATTGCAATGTTGAAACTTTTTTCTTTTTTTTTTCTGAGAGAAATTTTGCCGTAGTGGAAGTGGCTCTGCAATAAGTGAAGCAAAGCAAAGCCTCTCTCTCCTGTGTGCACAAATGAAACGCCGTGTACACCCCGGCAGTGAAACGCTAGTGAGTAAAGTGAGGCGAAACGCTCCCTTCACTGTTGGTGTGAATGTAGCATTATAATTAGGTGACTCAGTGTGTCCACTACCGCGTACCGGACCTTTCAAGTTTTTGTTTCCACCGAGCTTCTGCAGTTAGTCAGAGTGTGGACAAAATTGTTTCTGTAAAATGGGTAAATGTCAGTTTAACAAGAATTGGCTTGAAAGTACCAAGTTTTCCAGCAGGTTGGAAGAGGTAGCAGGCAAAAGGCACTCGGCTCGTTGCAAAGTATGCAAAACAAAATATAAAGTGGGGGACTTTGGGCATGAAGGCCCTCAAGTTACACGCAAAAGCCGAAAAGCACCACGTTGCTATGACTTGAAGTTGGTCTAAAAAAAAATTCTGAATGGTTAAAAAGGTCTAAAAAACGCTTTAAAATTTAACTTTGTCATTCCTGCCAGAACCCTATTATATTCGTATTCTTCATGGGCAACGTCACTCTTTGGCGTCGGAAGTCTATCATCGTAGTATTCAAAAGATGATAATGGTTTCATTCAGCATTAAACTCTTTTTTTTTTTTAATCCATTAAGGTCTGAAGCACCTGACAAAACATACTTCTAAAACCTATGGGTTACTTAGTATCACCCCCTAAAACCTTGTTTACCTGTAAATTCAACATGCCTACTAAATAATTGATATTTTAGCCCCTAAAACAAAGAGAAATATAATTCCCAAAAACATTTAAGAACTTGGCTTACACACATTTTTTTAATAAACAAACCTCACACAAAGATATCTAATAAAACAAAATGTGTTAATAATGGACCTTTCACACTTTCTTTTTTGTTTGAATTATTTTTCTATATATATTTTTTTAATTTTATTTTTATTGTTTTGTTTTATTTCCTTGTGTGAAGTTTGATGATTGAAAAAAAATATATATATATAACAATGTGTGAACCCCATACCGATAAATAGCCCAATAAAAGTTTTCATCTCTTGCGTCGTCATGTGAGACCACTAGATGCGTTTCCATTACCCTCAGTTTTGCTGAAGAGGCAAGTTGCACAAAAGCAAGCTGGTAATGGAAACACATGATTTTCGAAAAAACTCTCAAATATCGCCAAAAAGATTTTACGCTCTCATGAGGTGGTTTTTGAGACGTGTCGAAATAGAAGTATTTTGCAAAAGTGTAATGGAAACACTTTTTGTGCATTCCCTGTAGTCATGTGCCCACCCGCACGGTCACGGAGTAAAGCAGTACAGGGCCACTCGCTTTTGTGTCGAAGCTGCCTCCCAAGCACAAAGCGATTTAGCTACAGAGCCAAGGCCGCCGTTCAATGCACGCTCCATATCGTTGCGCGAGAAATGGCTGTTCACCCCAGGTAACGAGCAATCAAGCGACATACGGCACACGTCGACGCCGGGCGACCGTCTTTCATAAACATCATGAGTATCTCCTACAGAACTACGAGATCTCGTGGGACGGGACATTACGAGAATTGCGCCTCTGAAGCGTAACGCTCTTCAATGGAAACACCTACAAGTCGAAATTGTACTTTATCGAAATGGTACAATATCACTTAAAAAAAAAAAGAAAAACTGTAACGGAAATGCAGCTACTGACATTTTTGCCCTAGCCAGTGTGTGTTGGCTCGGGTCACCGTAATTATTGGTTTCAATACCAAGGTGTACAAAGAGTTTTTCAGTAAAAATGTAACGACAGTGTAGCATCTAAGTAGTAAGAGTAAACCGGCCATTTCAGAAACATCAGAGGATTCTGTGGCTATAAGCTATTAAATGTGCAGACTGAACTGAGGACATAATCATTTAATTTCTCCGAAGTTATCATGACAATTTGGGTAAACTTAACCTCATTGCCTTGTAATCTTTGAGTAAGCAATTTATTTGGCATTTATCGGGCATTTCTGTATGCTGTAGCCGTGCAATGTGGTCCTACCGACATCATCATCACAACAATTTGTTGTGATTCTCAGTCTCGTTTTATAAAATTATGTACAGTTGAGAGAATTATTACACTTATTTTGAGGAATCCCAGCCCATGCCAACGTCAAATTACAACATGTTTGCACAAACCAAGCAGTTCAGAAAATGGATGGCTGTTTACATAAGGTTCACAATGGCATCAATGCATTGCATTTTCACTAAAATGTTTGCCTGTACATCAATCTTGTATTGTTCATTAGCTGCTCATAATGTTGCATTCATATTTCAAGACAGTCTACACTTAGCTGGTTATTTGAAAACGACAGTGTTCACCCCCACTTCATTTGTCTTGCACCATTTACAGGAAAACATGTTTCCTCAATACAGGCCCTCGAGGAACTGAAACATTTCTCAGTCAATGCAATGTAAAACGTATCCCTTGAGGACTTTTCTCGCCCCCTTTTAAATTCCCACCTCAATGTGTCCCTCAGTCGCATGACATAACTCTGCTTCAGTCACATCTCCACAACTTCCTGTAAAAGTGGAAAATGAGAGTAATGTGAGTCACAGCTCAACAATGATTTGGACTGAAGCAAGATTTTCTTGTATCTCTGAGCTACTCTTGTTTTAAATCCTTAGTCTGTGTTGTAAATGGCTTTTGAAGACAAAAAAGAAAAAAAAAAGAAAGTAATTTTACGTGAATGTGAAAACATTTTAACAATGGGAGACAGACAGACAGACAGAATTCTGGGAAGCCCCACTGCTTTAATAAACACCAGCAAATTTTCCTTCTGGTGGATAGCTTGCCTCAAGTATTTCTCGTGCTATAAGATTATATTGCCTCTTCATGAATCTAGTTAGATAGGATCAGCAACAAAACTCCCAAGCCCTCCTTTCCTTCCGCTCCCACCCCTAAGTGCCTCACATTTGCAGTTCATGACTGTGACTGTAATGTCTTCAGTCAAGCAGCCAGATTTGTGTTTAACTGGAATTCTGCCCAGGAACAAAGCAAAATTAATGTGGGGTGTTTTTGCATCGTGCATTAAAATTAGCATTGGATGTGAGACCATCAGAGAAACTTCTCAATTTTGCACATTTCACCCTTTTTTTTAGATTTTATATTAGGTTGGGGGAGATGCCATATGCATTAAATCAAGGTGATGTCTGATGAGGCGACTGCTGCCCAGACCCGTAATATTGACACATTAGGTTATTTGAGGGGAAGGTTTCGCTTCTCTACTGCAGCTGCATAGAGAGAAAAAACACAAGTAAAAAGCAAACCACATTTAACATAAACCAGATGTCCTAAATCCAATTTTGGGATTGGCAATCAGATTACCACATAAATTTAAATGATCTCATCTGTTTACTTATTTTTTCTGTACTGTTACATCAGCATTTAACTCACCCATCCTTTATTTTCTCCTCCTAGAGCAATCTTTGTTTTTATTGATTTTAAACTTTTTTTTTTTAAGAATTCTCTACTTTTGCAGCAATCGTAAATTGTGGTTAGTTTCATCCATCTAACACCCCCCCCCCCCCCCCACACACACACACACACACACACACTTTATAGGCCTGTCGGGCTGCCAGGCTAGCAATCAACGATATACTCTAGAGAATAAAGGAGGAGTATTTAAACCTACACCACACTCCATATTTGAATCTGAATGTAGCTATATTTATCTGCTTCCCAATAGTGGCCCCTTCTGCTTGATTAAAGTGAGGAGAAGATTTAACACTCGCTGGTTGACTGGCTGAATGATGGAGCACATAGCATCATCTTTTTCTTTGTGTGTAGCTGTTGTACGGGTGCTTGTTAGAAAATTTGAATAACTTGAATACTTACCATTTCTATAAATTGTCTTCTTTATTTATTTTTGATCTTCTGAATGTTTGTTGTTGTTTTTCCTCTTTCTTCCATAACGACTGTATGTTGAAAGTAGCACCAAGAATAACGAGAACAAGGTTTTGCAAAACGTGACATCAGTAAATCGGGGACCCGCATTATAGATTGTTATATAAAATTATATTGTAAGTACAGAGGAAAAAAATGCTTTTGAAGGGTGATTTTGGAGCTGCATATAGATGCATGTTATTTAAAAGTTTTTATGGTAACATTAATTCATGAGCAATGGCTGCCACAGCCTCCTTTCATTATTGTCACACCACGTAAATGTCAGTGGATATGTTAAATGGTAAATATATCTAAAAGGTCATCAAAAAGATGATCTTGAATCCAAGCTATCAGCCATATCAGCTTCCATATTTGTTCCCATAGATATTAAGAATGTAACACAAATTGATTTTTGTTCCTTGCCCAAGCCTGAAATATGATGCTCATTGGACAATAAAAAGGTTTGTAGCCAATCCCATTCACCTTATTGATTATCTCTCCCTTTCCATCTCTATTCTCTTCAGATCTTCTTAATGGAGCCCAGGAGAAGTGTGAGCTGCCGCCTTTGGATGGATTTCCTCACTGTGAGAGCAAACTCATGGTAAATTAAGTGCACACACAAAACAAGCACTGCTTGTTTACCCCATCACTGTGAATGTATCGTTAGGCGAATTATATTTAAAAAAAAATAATAATTATCTGAAGAAAATGTAACTTGATAGTCCAAATCATGTTCAGTAGACCTTCACTTATTTTTTGTTTAGTTTTTTTTATTTTATTTTTAATTTAACCCATTGGGGTCAATCACAGGGGACACACACAGATGTACACTATACTTTGCGCTGCACACCACACACAGAACCAGGCCAGACAAGTGCAGGCAAGCAAGGAGCGATTCAGAATGAAAGAGGTGGGCAAAAAGTGGAGCACCACTTGATCTGTGGTGGTGGGCACGATCAATGTTACCTGGAGAATAGCTAGCGAGCAGACTATTTTTGCCAACAACTTTTGGCAACATTTTTAATTTTGTCCATAGTAATGTTTGAAGCCATGTTCTACAACACAAAACCCAGGTCCTTTCAGATTTAGCATTTGCCGCATACCATTGACATAAAGGGGAACTCAACCCATCGTGTTTTTGTGAATTTGTATATATTCTTTATTTAATGTTGCTTATTTAAATATATGAAGTTTTTATTTTAAAACATACTTTTAAAACACTGTATGTACACACCAATGTCGGTCGCCATGTTTCACATGTATCAGCCCTTCCTGTCCACCTTGTTTACTGACAAAAACAGACCATTAAATACAGTATTCAGCAACGACGAGGTACACATTGGTCATATCCACTTAACTAGCAAGTTGATGGCGGAAACGCTGACTTGCAACAGCCGTTCTCATCAGTTACCGGTTTAAGCGGCTAGTGGCTAACAGCTAGCTGCCTTGGCCATTCGTCCATGGCATTAGGTTGGGGAACATGGCTACTTGGGTGAACGCCGGCAAGCTGCGAGCATCCGGTAGATTCGCCACAGCCAGTGGAATGGGCAAATTACCTTTCAATGCAGTTTAATGAGTGAAAATGAATCTGCATATTTAGCTTTAATGCTGACAAATCACACGTGTGTGTGTGGTTTTTTTTTTTAACAAACGTTGAACACTTTCTCCCCAGCTACGATAATCGTGACATAATTTCACCAGTTTGGGTCTCCAATTGATGACGTTTTCTGCCAAAATGGCGCTGCTCAATAGTTGCTAAATTATTCCATTTAATTCTTGTGCCACAAATGCTATATTAATCAGTTTCAGCCTGGTTTAGTGGTGTCATATACATTATTTTTGCAAAGGCATTTTTGAATGTATTTGGCCTTGAAAGTGGTTTTGTTGTCAACAAAATGTTTTCACTTCACAATTTTTTCTTTTCAATTTTTTACTTTTAGTGGATGAAGGAGATGTGGCGATCTGACTCTTGCTATACCAATTACGGTGTAGATGGGTCCACCTGTTCCTTCTTCATTTACCTCAGCGAGGTGAGTGCATACACTCCAAGGTTAACAGAAATGTAACTACATTTTTACACTGAGATAATGTCCACAAAACCATGATTAAAAAAAAAAGGATCCGTCTCTGCGTGTTGGCCTTTCATTCAAACGGGAATTTGCGCAAGGACAGAATGCTGTAATGGATGTCAGCAACAAATGGCTTGGTTTTGCTGTGAGCGTTGCCGCTTTGAGGAGTACAGTCAGCACCTGCAACTCATCTGCAACATTTGTTTTTGTTAGGTGGAGAACTGGTGTCCACATCTGCCTTGGCGAACAAAGCGCTTGAATGAAGACCTGGACAGGAGGGGGCAGGTATGGCAACATAGAATGTTGCGTTTGTAGCTAATTCTCATTAGCTTTGTTAATGCGGTCACCTGTCGCTTCATATGAAAAACTAATAACTTGTATGAACTTTAAAAAGGATACAAAAAGTACTAAAAGCCTTGATCAGTCCATGGAAAGATATTGTCGGTAAATGGAGAAAGTTCAGCACTTTTTCTACACTCATTCGGAGTGGCTGTCCTTTTAAAATGAATGCAAGAGCACAGAATATTCAATAAGGAAACCCTCATTTTATTTTATTTTGAGCGGGAATTAGAAATATGTTACCTCTTCTACAGTGGGACCCCCTTGCATACTCGGCTTGAAACCTATCTATGTTTTCAATTTTTTCTTTTCTTTTCTCTTTTTTTTTATATAGGAGGTTTATTGCATTTCAATGAGCGTCAATTACATGCAGTTTTTTTCAGCGTGGATGCGCTATCCTGTGTTTCTCAATCCTGGTCCTCGGGGCCCACTATCCAGCCTGTTTTCTATGTCGCCCTATTAGACATGCAGCTGATTACAATGACAGCTCATCAGCAAGCTCTGGAGAAGCCAGATAACGGTCCTCACCTGCGTTGGAATTGGGAGACATGGAAAACAGGCTGGGTAGTGGGACCCGAGGACCAGGGTTGAGAAACACTGCATTATACTGTATAGTTTTAAGTTGTAACATCACTATTCAAAGTCAAGTCAAGATAAAAGTCAACTTCATCGTCAATTTGTTCACATGTGCTGGACATACAAAGCAATCGAAATTCCGGTCCTTGCATTCTCATATGTCAGTAGACACTAACAACAACAAAACAAATACATAGTCAGCAGTAAAGAAAGTGTACAGGCACAGTATGAACAGGAGTATAAAAATAACCAGATGTCAGACTAGATTAGTTGCGCTTGCACCGGGTCTTATACTCAGGGGTGTAAATACGCGGTGCATCAGAGCACTGGAAATTGAATATTGCACTTGTGCACTTTTGCGCACTAAAGGATATAACAGGCCAGCATCAATTCAAAGTCAAGTCAGCCGCCACAAAGATTGCTTCTGAGGGATAACTCAAAATAAAAGCTAGATAAGGCATTGCTATCCGTGTACAGTATTGCTTCTTTCACTTCTATTTTGAAGTTAGAACCCTATCAACAACCATTGTGGCGGCTAGCTTAACCAATGGTACATTCGTCATGTGTTGGCCAAACGTGTGCATTAGAGCAGCGCAGCTACATCGGTTTTATCTCCATGTCATTGTACCATAGCTTACTTACATCAGTAGTGTCAAAGTATGGTCCTTGAGGGTCTGAGTCCTGAATGTTTTTGAGGTTTCCCCACATTCAACACAGCTGATTCATATTTAAGATCATCAGCAAGCTTTGCAGGAGCCTAATAATGATCCTGATCATTGAATCAGGTGTGTTGGGAGTAGAGAAACCTCGAAAACATGCAGGACTCAGGCCTTCAAGGACTGGATCTTGACACGTGGTTTACATCGTCCGTGGTGTAAAAAATAAATAAATGGTAGACAGCGGTTGGCTGCACTAGTCTCTACAGAGTCCATCCATATGATGCATCTATATTTTTAAAGTGCGCTGATATCAGCATAACTAAAGCAAAGTAGTCTCTTTCCTCCATTGAGCAGCAAATAATGTTCCAAAGAAGCTTTGAGGACCACAGTTGACATCAGCGCAGTTCATTAAATTATGAATATGAGGGCGGTGGGTTGATAAAAAAAATGAGCACCAAACAACCTCTCTTGCTCATTTGCGGACCACACCGAAAATTGTATGTGCACCCCTGATCTTGATCGTATGGTGATAAATTTCGAAATGGGACAAAAATTGGGACAATTGCGCATCCATTTCTCCATTTCTTAACATCATGAAAAAGGTTGAGCAGCTTCCATTGCCAAAGCCAGAGTGAAGGGGCCTTGGGTCAAATCCAGAATAATGATCTTATCCGTGCAGCAGTTCATTCAAATCTCACTTGGAGCATTTCTCTGGGCTGACAGGATTCTACACAGACCATGGTATATGTGGTGGTTTCACCGCTGTGGATGAATCAATATTAATCACAATATTCATCTGAATGTATCAACAGTGTTGGTGGGGACTACAATTTGACAGGCTTTTTTGGGAAGGGGGGGGGTTCAAAACCCAGATTTGAATAGGTTCAGCGGAAGTGATTTCCTGTCATTACAAGAAGGGTTGCAACTGACAATGGCTCCATATATGTACCGATCATCTTCCTTTCACACTGTCTCTCTGTCAGGTTCATTCAACGTAGAACATTTAATAAACAAACACGGAAAGAAGACAAGAGATATATATATATATTCTTATTACTCGCGAGGAGAATGAACAGAGATGTGCCGATCACAATCTCCTCCCCATTCTGACACATTCTGTTGTTTTTCCTCTTTTTATTCGGTTGACCATCACATGGACATTACTGCTTTGACGTGTTTGGGGAAATACTAATTCAGTTACAAATCAATTTTCAAGCCAAAACATTTAGCCAGACCATACACATTAGGCACCCAGTAAACAGCTGATAATGACTTATTTCAAATCAATACGGCTGAAAAATATGCACCTTTCATTCATCTCACTTTTAGATTTTAAAACATTATAAATGCATTTTTTTTCTTAAAACAGCATACAATCACGTTCATTCAACAGCGTTCCAAGAACACTAGCATTTCAACCCTGCAAATGTTTAAGGGCTAAATCGCCGTTTTTTTATTGTTCGTTTTACGCTTCAAAGTTGAAAGGGACATGTTTTTTCCCCAAGTTATATCAGTATTACTCCTGTTAGCATCGCTAGCCATGCTTCAAAACAACACTCAACAATGTGGGTATGTTGCTACGCTACAAGGAGTGTTGCATTCACAGTCTGAAACACTGTAGGAATTTCTGTAAACCTGCGAATCGAGATGCCCTCTGCATCTTTTGGAGGCAATTCAATTCAGGTGACAGACCAGAGGCTGGGCCACTCGGGGCTTGGGTCTGGGCCGCATATGGCATTTACTTTGTCACCTTACTTTACATTGCTTACTGTTAACCCATTTCAGGGAATTCTGCACCTTACATATAGTGTACATGGATGTATGTTCACACATTTTGGGTTCAATATTGTTTCACGTGTTTAGGCGGAAATCCGGACCAGTTTTGAGGAGCTATACCGTGTGATGTCTCAGCGGGAAGAGTTCCGCTGGATGATGCTGAGGATCAAACGCATGGCTGAGCCATGGGTCCGTGCTATTCGATCGCTGGCTGCCAAGCAGAACTTGACCAAACGGAGGAGAAAGAAGGTTAAGCACACTGTTCTAATCTGCTGGGGGGCCTTTCAGACATGCAAATTATTAAACTGGTGTAAAATGGGTGGTTTATACACACCACTCTTGTGGACTCTCCCTCAACTGTAAACTTGTAGGCTGCTCCAGTTTTAAGTATATATATTGAAATAAATTGCATTGGTTCGAAGGACTATGTATGGCTAAACATTTTCAGGAAAAGATTGAATTGTGATTTTACTGACAGTTATAATTTCAATTCACATATTGCATATATGGTTAAGCGATATTATATAACCATTTTATGAATGCGCACTGCAGATTGTGTAGGCATAATCTACGCATTTAATCCTAATATAGTTGTCATAGTTGGCAATCAAAGATGGTTTACTATCGCAGATCGTGCCTTGACATACCCATTTCTACCATTATAACATGCAGTTGGCCATGATCAAGCTAAATTATGCTGCCTCTAAAGTGTTATGCGTTTGGTGGTGTCATTTGGGCTGCAATGTCCTTGCCATGTGCTTGCATGCGCGGATCATGTAGCAAGACAGCGACGGAAAAAAAACGTGATGTCGTAGGTAACTAGACCCAAGAATGGCTCGGAAAATTTTATACTCTTTAGCCACATTGGCTAAGAAGTTTTATGACGCAGTGCCAGCCCTGACATTGTAGCTTTTTGTCAGAGATGACTTACTACTTGTATATTTTCTCTTTCAGGTCCTGGTGCACTTGGGTCTGCTTACAAAGGAGTCAGGCTTCAAAATAGCAGAAAATGCCTTCAGTGGTGGCCCGTTGGGTGAGTTGGTCCAGTGGAGTGATCTCATAACCACGCTGTACCTGCTTGGTCACGATGTCCGCATCTCTGCCTCCCTCGCTGAGCTCAAAGAGTAAGTACATAAAAGTACACTTATGAACAAATTTGTTTGTATCCTTCTGTTAAAAAATGTACCCCCCAGTGTCTACAAAATGAATACCATCTCTCTGTCTCCAGAATCATGCGGAGAGTGATGGGGAATAAGTCCAGTTGCCCCACTCAAGGTGACAAGGTCGTTGAGCTCATATATATTGATATTGTGGGCCTCACACAGTTTAAGAAAACGCTTGGGCCTTCATGGGTCCACTATCAGTAAGTACTTTTATATTTTACATTAAAAGAGCCTTTTAGAGCAAAGGTTCACACACACACCGCTCTCAGATACCCTTGTCAAACCATTATTTTTTTAACCAGGTTTGGGGAGTAACGGAATACATACAGTACACACAGTACCGGCGTTACGTATGCGCTGTAGTGGAGACAAAGGGTCTATTTTCTGCACACACGTCACAGAGCAAACCAAAACGCTCTTGGTATGCATATCAATTCTCGTTTTTATCCACTTGGTCAGTTGTGAACTGTCGGCGAGGTCTGTTGAGTTATGTTTGGAGTGGCATGGCACTCATCAGCTTGTACTGACTGCAGTAAATCAGGGGGCATTAAAGGCCCCTTGGTTCCTCCCGTTTGTCACCAGGTTTTGTTTCACTCTGAGATAACAAAACTACATCCGCTCCCATTGTCAGAGCCAGGCATAATCTAAGTTCCAGATGTTGTTCACTATTTTATTGCCTTGGCTATTTATGTTGCAAGAAACAATCTTCTTCTTTTCCTTTCGACTTTTTCAATAATTATTTTTTTTAAATTGTTTAAAAAAGAAAAAAAATACAGATCAGAATACCATTAGGGCACCGGATGGATAAGCAGTATTGTTAAGAGTAGTAGTATCGATAAAATCTTAACGATATCCATCCCTACCTACAGAACAGGATAGGATAAGCGGCATTGACAAATTAATAACTTACGCTTAGCTTTGGCTGCACACTAAAACTTTTTTGTCACACAACAGGTGCATGTTGAGAGTCCTGGATTCCTTTGGAACAGAACCAGAGTTCAACCATGCCCATTATGCCCAGTCCAAAGGTCACAAGACACCCTGGGGGAAGTGGAACCTCAATCCTCAGCAGTTTAACACCATGTTTCGTAAGTCGAAAGACAGCCACACACTACAAGCCTTCAACACAAGTACTTCTGATAACCATCTTTATGGCTTAATGATGGCTGCTGTGCATACAGAAATGCAAAAACAGAAGTCCACTTTTTTTCCCCGCTAAGACAGCAGGACTGATGTTTTAGAGACAGGGTGGAGAATGTCATTGGTCTTCCTCCCTACATAGTTGAGCATTTAATGACTCATCAAGTTCACTGTACTCAATCATTTAAAATTAGGTCGTTTTTATCATAAGCTCCTCAAATCAATTTGGTATTATGTGTATTCTCAGTACAATCTTTAAGGCATTTTATTTTTTAAACAATCTACAATACTTTGTAAATCTATTGCTATACTAGTCATTACATCACCATTCAGATTAAGGAAATATAACCTCATTCAAATATTCATTTACAGTCATGAATGATGAGTATTAAGGGTTTGTTATTGTTGGAAAATGGTTTTGCATGTGGCCAGTGTCTGCCTTCCAGTCAACATGTTTCTGGGTTTGAACCTCTGATTATGCCTTCCTATTGGTGTTTACATGTTCTCTGGGGTTCATGTGGCTTTTCCCCAGGCACTACAGCTTACCCAATTTTCCTAAGGCATACATTTGGTGAATTGCAGACTGTGAATGTGCATGTGAACAGGACAGGCCCTGGGCATAGGCAAACTAGGCAGTCGCCTAGGGCGCCATCTAGTGGAGGGGGCTCCAAATTGCAGGGCAAAAAAACAATATAAAATATTTTCCCCTTCTCAAAAATAAAATATGTTGTAAAACATATATATTTTATATAATAGTTTTTGGGTTTGTTTTGGTGTGGTTTATTGAACATATAAATGCAATAAAAAAAAAAAGTGAAATAAAGAAAATAAAAGTTAAAAAGGAAAATAATTATTGGTAAAGTCAAAATTTACATGTTCAAAGGGAGTAGGAAGAAGTACAAGAACTTATCTAATCCTACCGCCACTAACTTATATCATGTACAATAAGTTATTATATTTAATAATAATCATTAAAATAGAAAAGAAAGCAAATGAAAAAGAGAAAAAAACTAATAATGGAAAATAAACAGAACATGCACTTTTCTTAAAAGCACAGACATTAGTGTAAGTTATAAATCCTTATCCATTGCTTACACTAAAACAAGTAAAAAAATACACTTTTGCCTGGGGCACCAAATCACCTGCATGTGAATGTTTGTTTATACTACTGTATGTGTCTTGCGATTGACTGGTGGCCATCCAGGGTCAGCTGGTAACAAGATGAGTGATAGAAAATCATGGAGTGACATTACCCAAGCCAATGTGTTGGGGCACTATAGATGAGAGAAGCATGACTACTGAATAAAAGTAAGATGTATTTTTTGTCCTTTCACTTGGGTTGTCTTTGAAGCTTTGTCACAAATGACAAATGCGGAAATGGCTGTAAGATCTGTCAGGCTGATGCAGCCTCTGATGCTTTGAATATGCCACCCGTTCATTTACAGAAAGCAAATTTGTGAGTAACAAGTAGTGAATACAAAACATGAATAAATTACCCTGAAAATTATTCAACCCGCCATTGCAAGTTGAATTTTTTTTTTAAGTTGTAGAAATTTGCAATGAACTAATAAAGCAAGAAAACTTCAGTAACTATTAATAACACAACTAATATTACAAGCAGGCTTTTTTTCACTCTCACACGTTTTTGTTGTATACCAAATGTATTTCTTGTTTCACCTTAGGAAATTCTGGCAATTAAGCTGAATACTGGCCAACAGTTATCAGCCCACAACTCTGTAAAGCTATATGTTCTTTTACGCAAGCTTAGGGTTTACTTCACCGCTAAGAAATATTAACCAAATTGTATGGTGGCATTAAGCAGGAGTGTCCAAATTACAGCCCGGGGGCCTTTAACAGCCACCGTCCATTTTTTAGCGAACTGAGACATACTAAAGACAACGGCCGCAACATTGTTTAAAATGGTATTGGAGTTGCAGCATGAAAAATATGCACGCACGAGGAAAACACGCAAACTCCACGCAGGGAGACTGTAGCTTGGGTTTGAACCATGACCTCTGAACTATGATGTGGCTGTGTTAAAACCATTGGCCACCGGGGCACAGTTAATAATTGAAAAGCAAAAATGTTTTCCTCTCTTTATTGTCCCGTGTCAAGGTCGGCGCATATCACATACTGTAAATGATCCCCAAGTAACTGCTTAAAAAATGGTCATCTTACCACAGATTGCTCTTGTTTTAGTCCTTAATGTGGAGATCATGTAAAGGCTTGATATATTCTACGGCACACCCCAAAATCTTGACAGAAAACTTTGACGTACACTCTAAAAAGGGAATTGTTGAACCAACTTAAAAAATAATAATAATTGTTGACCATCTTAATTGAATTGCTTCAATTGGTAACACACAACTGAATTAAGTTAATCCAAAGTTAATATATTAAATTTAATTAATTATGAGGTCATTAAGTTTAATGTTGGATTAACTTAATTCAATTGTGTTACCAATTGAAACAATTCAATTAAGTTGGTCAACAATTCTCTTTTTAGTTTTAAGTTGGTTCATCAATTCTCTTATTAGCAGTTTCTCAAAATAACTATAATTCAGTATGTGGACCGATTCACTCACGGTTCACAAAGGTTGTTTTTTTTTGTTTTTGTTTTTTTTGAGGGAGGGTGGGGTATTGGGATGGGGTTGGTGGAGAGTACTTGATGGGGAATTCATCCTCGTTTTATTTCCCAATAATTTTTTAGGACCAGTCTCTAACCCTAGAAATAGCAGGGGTCCACTTTAATTGCTTGATGGATAGTTGTTATTGTGTACAAACAATTAAAGTTAAACAATTGTGTGGCCCTTTGGCCTTTTTTTCTGTATGTAGCCCTGGAGGAAAAACTTGGACACCCCCACTTTAAAGCGTAATAAAGGTGTTTTGGCAAAGCCATTGGAAGTAACTGCTGTAGTGCCAAAGTAACCTGACAGTATATCCTCAGGAGGCTGGGTTTGACGTAACCCTGCAATCTATATTTACAGGTTGATGTATTCAGGCATTTTGGCTTCATAAAGTTAAGTGACTCATAAACAAAGACCAGATATTCTCATTTGCCTTTAGCTTCCTGTGCTCTACCCCCCACACATGACACAAAGAGAAATGACAGAGCAGATAAAAGGCTCCACCGTCCACAGTATTGCATGGAAGTACAAATGGGGGCAGGATTTTGAAGGCAGCAAATAAACTGAAAGAAATCTGATCTTAAACAGACTACAAGCCACACTGGTGTTTGTAATCACTTGCAGTGTTAAGACAACCTTTCACGGTGATAGTAACATTTGTATGGCACGCTGCCCAGAGAGAGAACTGTGTGCTGTATCGCCGTTCATTTTAGTCAACATGTCCAGACAGGAAAGTGTGTCAGTCTGCTGTGTTAAGACAGGCAAGCGTTGCAGTTTACCTTTTTGACAAGTGTCCAAAAACAGCATTGTACATCAAGTGAAATAGAAAAATATTGTTAAGCTCAAACCATCACGTTTATTCAGAATATGGATATCAATTCAAACAAGACAAGACATTCTTTGTGGTTTGTTTAGAGAAGATTTAGAACAGCCGAGGTGTTGAACATGATTCCAGGCAATGGCAACTTCCATATGATCATTAGGTCCCATCCTTATTATTTACTCTACAGAAGCAAATTCCCTTTGGAATAAGTTACCATAATTGGCCTCTGGTTAGTGAATTCAGACCGCAGCAGCACCCTCAGGTTCTGCACAAACCACAAATGCACACCAAAACAGTCAAAGACTGATTTAGTTTTCTGCTTGCTTTCAAGAACAAATTATTTAATTTTATTTTCTTGGGCTAGTTCTTTTCCAACTGAATGAATGAGCCATCGATCAGCCTCAATAGTGTAACTAGCCGGGTTTACATGAAGTAATGTATTCCGATTGGAATTTGTCCGAATGTCCAAACGGAATGAAAATGCTCCATAGAAACACCTCACTCGGAATGAAAATGCTGAATCCGAATGGAATTTCATTTGGAATCACAGGTGGGGAATATTCCTTTCATCAATCCGATCAAGCGTCAGAATGGCGAGGCTGCGCCCGGTATGCGCATGCTCTGTCTTTACGTAAATGCGTCTTGACGTCTGCCTTTCCATACGTAAAAATGTCAGTGTCTTGCCAAGAGCTCATCTGCGAGGAGAGAACTTGTTTTAAAGTGCCTGGAACTTGTTTTTATCAAGATGTTGCTTCAATAAAAGTGTTAAAGCTATCACAACTACTGTGCTAAATAATGCATGAACTCCATCTTGATAAATCATGTGATCGATGGCCGCACGTCTGACGGCTGCCGCGGAGCTGATCTGATTAAAGGGACTACACCATGGAAATTTAAGCCCTTCCAAAGTTAACTATAGGCATATAATGATGAAATCTTAACTTTGGCACAATCGCGATGTAATTTCTTATGAAATATGAGTTATTTCGGTGGCTATTTTTCTTACCCGGAAGTTAAACCCTTGGTTCAGTAAAACCCCGCCTCTCCCCCTGTGGCTGACGCAACCCTCTCATGACGTTGTCCGAGCCGGCTGCTTCGTGGAGCATACAGATTTTTAAAATGGACTCTAAATTTCACGGGCTGATAGATCTCTGCGTTTGGTCACGCAAGCAATCAGTTCTTGAATACACATTTGAAACAAAACGGGTCCTTACCGCAAGAAATCGTGGAAGAGGAGGGTCGCAAAGAAGTTAGAGGAAAGGAGGAGGAGAAAGAAGAAAAAAAAAAAGTACCACAGCGGAGTTGCGAACCCGCACCCTATTGCTCATGGGGCAAGCGCACTATTTACTACACCATCCATTCATTTAAATTCATCAGCACAAATGTTTTACTTGTAGTTTACACCAGTGTCAGCCAATGGATTTTAAGACAGCCAATGGCAAAGCAAATGGGAAGAATAATTGATTGCTTTGAATTCATTTGGACAGAATGTTTATTGATAAAGGCTACTTTTGTAATTATCCCATGGAGGGAGGTCTCAGAGAAAGTGGGCGTGCGTTTAGTCCGCAGAGGCGGTGCGGGGGTGGGGCTGCACGCAATGACGTCAAACCGTGCCAACAGCTCGTTTTCTCAGGTTGGGAGGGGCTGGTGCTTGGATAGCAAAATGACCTAGAATTTCTCATACAGGGGCGAATGTAGGAAAACACAAGTTTGGTCATGTTTTTGGTGAGGAATTAGCATTCTAACATGGCTAAAAGCTCCAAAAAGTTGATTTTTCATGTTGCAGTCCATTTAAAGGAGTGGAGCATGTAACAGCAGGTCGGAATGGATCACGCCACATGTAAACGGGTGACCACAGATCTTGATTCAGAATGATTTTAATCGGAATAACTAAAAAGGCTCCATGTAACCCCGGCTACTGAATATGTTTACATTCAACCCTTTTAAAAGTCAAATATTGGCAACATTCGGGTTTTGAAAGGCCATGTCAACACGTGAAAAAACCCAAATATGCTTCTATTGGGGTGTTTAAAAACCTGAAGACCCCTGGGTTACCCCTTTCTTAACCGGAATGCTTGTTCATGTAAACGTATTTGGAATACCTCGATTGAACGGGGCATTCGTTTGCCTTGTGCTTTTGTGGCGCTGTCCCACTTGCTAAACAAGCCTCTCTTGAATACATTGATTTCTCCGCAGCGTTTTTCGCGTCGTTTTCTGTCTCTATGGCAAAAATGCCAAAGTGTTAATCGATACACAGTTAGATACAGAGGTAAACAAACACGATTCAGCAGCAAAGAACTGCACTTTTGGAGCGAGGAGGAAAACTAGCGTGGTTGGTAGTACAAACTTTTATTGAGCGTAGAAAGTTAAAAGCGGAAATGTCTATTTTGTGCAATGACACCGTGTGTCACATTTTCGAACGGGGTGTTCCAGTTAAGCACAATGAACATGGATACGGCAGTAACTCTTTCTGGTAAAGCATGTGAATGTTTTTTTTTTTAATGTTTCCGTAATTTTGACCTTAATCTGAATATTGGCTACTTGTAAACAATGGTGTACTGGAGGAGCCTATCCCAGACTTGGCGCAAGAGGCCAGGAAAACCATCGACTGGACGCTGCCTGTACACAGATGGACAGACAGGCAAACACGCATTCATACTCACAATCACTTTTCAATTTAGAGTTTTTAGTGCATGTTTTTTGTGATGAGGGAGGAAACCAGAGTACCCGAAGGAAAAACCCATGGGGAGAATATGTAAATTCTACACAAGGCCACAGCCCAAATATAAACCCCTCAACCTCTGAACTGTGAAGTAGTAGTCAGCCACCGTTGCCCCCAACTGAGTTATTCCTGTCTATATTCCTTGTATTTGTTAGTTTGACCAAGAACATGACAAAGTATATAAGGACTTGTCTACCCTGGACTTCAGACTAGTGGTGCTCAGATCAATCGGATCATTGTCGGCTGATTTCAGACTCAAACTCGTAAGTTATTGTAATTCAGTAAATACACATTTTACTCTTCTGTGGAAAAGTATATGATCGCCATATGTTGATCAATGCCTTCCATTGCAGATCACAAAATTATCATCCACAGCTCGCTCTTTGTAGCCTGCAGTCAACTAGACACCAGCCTATGTGCAGTGTAGCGTCCCCTCCCCCTTTCCCTAACACTACGTTACAGACCAAACCAGTAACCGAATCATAACGTGTTTGTGTGTGCATTTTCTGCACTGTCAATTCAATTTGGAGTATAATGTCCTGTTATAATTAAGGGATGGACATTGATTCATCAATTGATTGAAGAAAAAAAATAGACAGCTAAATTATTTATTAAAATATTTGTTAGTGAACAGTAGGGCTATCACTAACGAATCTTTCTAAAATTGATTATCCTTTGATTCTAATTTATTATTCCATTGAATAACCCCCCACCCCGCATTAAAACACCCCCTAAACAAACATGTATTTATTTATTTATTGGTAATCGACTAAGGTTGAATGGGTGTTGAATTGAGTGGCTATAGCTAGTCATTATTTATTATTTATTAATTATATTTATGTATGTATCATCGCTGTACTGTAAATAAAACATATGTAAATTTTCGTCATTTTTTACATTTTTACGTTTATGGGGTGGAACTGAATGCAGGACAACCCCCCCCCCCCCCCCACACACACACACACACACACACACACAAAAAAACACACAAAAAAAAACATGGATATAAGAGTTTTTCACAGGACAGCAACGATATGCATTAAACAGCAAGAAAATTAGCGCATGCTAAGCAGTTAGCAATCGTGATTAGCATTAGCGCGCTAGCGATTACCATTTAACGTAAACAAATTCTAACCACCATTTAGTTCACACATTATTATCTATAGATGTAATAGTGTTCGAAAAGTCACTTGCAAATGATGCTTCAACAATAGTCCATGAGTGACGAGTGGAGCTCCCTCTTAAGTGAGCTCAATAACTTTCTTTCCACTGCTACTTGTGTCTCCAAAAAAGGAAATACATAGAAGTGGCAGTGTTCAAACATGGTTCCGGCGGAGCTTCGTGGCAGACATTTTCAGTCCACCTATTTTTAAAGTCGATTGGCCGACTTGGTTGACTTTTTTCCCCAGCTGTAGTGAGTAGCTCTAAAATTGACAAATGGGCAGGTAATCCATATGATGGATATCAGAATCAATATCGGCCAATTCCACTCACGGGTAATCATACCAGAATCGGCAACATAAAACCCTGATCGGAACACCGCTACTTCAGACTTGCTGTATCATCATGGGTCATTAAATATTAATAACAAAGCATCACTGCGCATTGGAGAAACGGGGGGGGAAGGCAGAATCCGCAAGTGCTGGAAGACTTATCGTTTGCAGGGACCTCCATCTTTCTGTGCCAAATTGTCATCCAGAAATTAGGTTCTTATGAGGAACAGACTTGAAAAGAAAGAAAAAATATTAGAGGCATATTGTTTTGTCATCTTTATCCTTGAGACACTCCAAAGTGCCACAGAGCTTCTACTTACAGGCAGCCACCACAGTAATTAGCAATGAATGAACTCTTACTTTAGTTTGTGTATGAAAATATAACACTGCTTTCTCCTTTACTTGTGACAGCTCACACTCCAGACAACAGTTTCCTGGGCTTTGTAGTGGAGCAGCACCTTAATGCCAGCGATATCAAACACATTGATGACGTCAAGAGACAAAATCAGTCTCTAGTCTACGGCAAGGTTGACAACTTCTGGAAGGTATGATAACTCATACTTAGCACATTACTGATAAATATGATTATACACAGAACAATCCCAAGCCACAAGCGACCAATTTCCAAATGTATAAGTGCTCTATATGCTGTGAGACGATTGTGAGTAAAATTTACAGTACAACTAGACGGCAGTGTGGTATAGAATATCCAATTCTGCTTATCGGCCTTTCTGTGGAGTTGCAATAAATTCAAATTCATGCTCACACTGCAGCACAGAGACCAATAGATTACTGTATCCTCCACAAACATGACTAGGAGACTTGGAGATATGTTCACATAGTTTGGCATACCATGCAGACACACACACTTTTTCAAGGTGAGGTCCTTCTGGTCAGTAGGTCAATCACCTTTAATATTTGCCTAATGGACAAAGGTTGATTTTGGACCTAAATTGATTCATTAAGGGGTAGCCCGACTATCTCTCTCGCCCTCAACGATGGTATTGACAATTGGTTGGAATTTAGTGTGGAACAACTTAACCGATCCATGATTTGCCCACTTAAAACCTGTAGAATAGGTGAGCCATGGCATAGAAATGTCACGGAATTACTGTAAATCATAAAAATAAATACAGTGACTTTTCGTAAGTCCACTGCGCGCTCAGTCATGTACAGGCATATGCGTGTGTCATACAATTATGTCATCTAGTTATTCATGATAACATTCCCTATGAAATGAAAACAACTAGAATTCCTTCAGTCAAAACGTCCATAGCATGCTAGGTTATTTATATGCAAATGCTCACTTGTTATTAATGGTAAACGTCGCCTTGCACTATTGTATCTAAATAAATGCAGTGATGACAAATCATCCATCCATTATCTGAACCGTTTAGCCAGAATTACCAAAAATGAAGAAAAAAGTGCCACTGCTCACTGATCCCTGCATACAAAGGTCGAAGCTCTGTAAACCTATTGCAAGGACGTGAAAGAGATTGGCGCTGGATCAGTGAGACTTTGGAGGAGCTGTGCATGTGTTTAGGAGATGTTCGTGGCTGTGACAGTCTGGATGAGTACACTGATACTGTGACCTCATACAGTATGTTAACTTCTGTGAGGAATGCACTGTACCAACACACATCAGGGTGTGTTAGAACAATGACCATAAGAACAGACCGATTTGTGAAGAAAAAAAGACTAAAGCTACACGAAATACCGGTTTAGCAAAGAGGTGAGAAATGCTAGAGTTGCATATTCTGAGAGATGGCAGTTGTTCACTGCCACCAACACTGCGGCTGTTTGAAGAGGGCTTAAGCTTGGGTGATGGCTGACACGTCCACGTGGTTCCCACGGCTGCACGCGGCAAAGTCATGTCAATTCGGCAACCTTGCCCCTCCGCATGGTTTCTGCATTGCCCATATTTGCCACACCACACACCTATGAAACTTTGTAAACTACGGCGGACTGTCCAAAGGGAAAAACATGGTGGACAAGCAAAAGCTGTTGTAAAGAGCAGTGTTCTCTATCTTCTCTATCTTCCCAATTCTTTGTTTTCATTTATTTTGTTAACTGTATGTAGACTGTTCACCCTAAACTGTTGTTATCGATAGTTTATTGAAAATAAAAATGGTGAAGTGTTCCTCATATGCCGTAGATGCTGTACTGCCTCCTATAGTCTGGGAGAATATCGATGAACAGCGGGGGCAAACCATGCAGCGTATGAAAGGCTGCAAAAGTTATGCTGGCTGGATTCCGCACATCTTATCTCGGCGTGGAATGTACATGGTCAAGCATAAACCAAGATTTAGGCAAATCCCCAACTACAATATAAACTCAAAGCTTTCCAAGGTGTGAACGACCTGGCGCTCGCTCAATGTCTCATGACCCACCACTTTTGCTTTGATAGCTTCAGCTAGCACACCTTTCAGCACTGCTCCGTGCCCCTCAAAACCATCACCATTGTCTCCAAGCACCTCTGACCCACTGCAAAACGTTTCGACAGTTGCGTCAGTATAATGTGTACGGGGAGTCACTGTGCAGGTGAGCTGGCAACACCTCACTGGAGACGTTGCCGGTCTGGTTCAAGTCCTCCACTATTGTCCCTGTCCCCAAGAAACCACACTTTACGGAACGTTACTATTATGGACCTGACTTCTGTAGACATGAAGTCCATTTAGTGCCTCGTGATCCTGCACCTCAAATCAATCAAATTAGCCTACAGTACTGAAAAAACAAATCCAAAAGTATCAACTTAAATAAAAGCCTTAATAATTGTATGACAAAGACTTGCATAACAATTCCATACAAGTCACTGGCTTATGTGCTGCCTTGGTTAGCTTACTTTCACACAGCAGTATTCCATTCACTGCAGCTTTCAGAAGGCTGACCAGGGAGATCCATCAGTTCACAGCAAGAGGCATTCGTTGCTAATCACTCTCCCCAGCGTATTCATTACCTCTTGTTTTTAATTAAAGGGCCATTTTGGGGCCTACTGATAGCTTGAAGACTGGCTTGCTTTGTTTCCCTCCCGCTATCTTTTAAATTGGGCTGTCTCTCCTTCACTTTGTTCATGTTGGCGGAGTCAATGTCAAAGGATTCTCATTTTTAAATGAATATTTGAAAAATGGGAAGTGGAGCAAATTTATTCTTGTTTGATGCTGCTAAAAAGAAGGCAGCAAGATAATATTTTAAACCATATTACATTCAGAACTGAGTGAAAATCTTTCCATATATGTGGTGGTTGCCATTTGCCTGTGAGGTATGAAAATAAAACAAAAAAATCATTGAGAATATTTAGTTGAAGGAGACTATTTTTTTGATTTTTTTGTAGTTGTAGTCTGTAATGTGATAAACCTGAAGTCAGGCAATTTTGTCAAATGTAGATGCTTGTTTACGACTCAACTCAACTTTTTTTCCATCACACAGTGGTTCATGTAAAGTCCTATTTCGGCAGACTGGCATAGATACAAATAAAAGCAAATGATTAAAAATATATGCTGAAAGTAGTTGTCAAAATGGGTGGGAGCCTGCAAGTTTTTCTTCAGCGTCCTCTTTGCCAGGCTCAAAAAAGCTAAGCATTTCTCTTGTTCACTGTTTTTTTTTTTTTAGGACAGACTTGTAAGGGACCTTGCTAGTGGTCTCATTTTCGGTAAAGTATTTCCACACGCTTACAGCATATTAATGCATCCTTGTGCCGTATTACGCCAACTATTACAACAGTGTCTAAAGCGGCAAGTGTAATGATGTTGAGTTGTCCTTGTATTATGGATAAAATTGTCATTATCACACACAGTTGTTGTCCGTGCATTGTTGCTTTGCTTCACGCCACTGTCCTTGTTCCTGGCTGCCAGTCCCTTGGTTGTGCTGGTATGAATATTTGAATGCTAGCATTGTTCGGAATAGCAATAGCTACCAAGGCTAACCACTATTTTCATCCACAACCAATTTATTTTCGAGCAATTGTTGATCTTAATTTTCAAAAAGACCCCAGGATTTGACATTAAACCAGTGTTTCTCAATTATTTTGTTACCCCTATCCTCAAGAAGATGAAAATGTTTTGCGCCCCTGCAACTTTCCGTCGCAACTATTAATAGTACAATTTGTCAATAAAATTGTTGTAAGGAAATCTCTGCACAGGAGCTAATATTCCCTGTGTGAGAAAGCCACTGCCACCTACTGTAGTGGATGTGTTATTGCTCGTTTCTAAGTGGGTTGGTCTGTCCCACTATTTGAAAAGGACTGCATCAAACGTAAAATGGATACTTTCAATGCTGAACTACAATGGTTTTACCAACTTATTGAGCGGTTTCCATGGCAACCAAGTTGAAGTATTGGAAACGTAAGAGAGATGAGACCAGAGACCACCCCAAATCAACATGTTTTTTTTTCTAAAGCCATTCCAAGTCTGTGTATACAGTTATATGCACGCAATATTTTTTAAAGGGGTGAAGGGTCAACTCACATTTTTCTGTACAAATATTTGCACCTGACTCATCCGATCATAATAGACATTTTAGTCTCTAATTGACCCTCTCAATAAAGCAGAAGCAGCGTGATAAAAGCAGGATGTAAGAGGAGCATGAAGGATCGCTTCAGGCCCTTGACAGCAGATCAGAGGACATAGTGGAGGAAGACAATTTACACTGCGCTTACAGGGACATAAACTGTACGCTCATTAGTTTGCATATGCAAAGCAGCATGGGCAGTCAGCCTACACACAACACTCACAAGTGCATAAACAGAAAACGTGTCTCATCCCTTGTTTTGACAGGTAAATTAGTTTACTTGAACACTTTCCCTTCCTTTGTTTTTTCTGCAACCTAATGTTGCAAATGAGTGACAATGTTTCAGTAGACATCTGAGGAAGCATGATAGCGAATGCTTCTTAACTTGACTAATGATTAGAAGAATGGGTTTTTTAAGCACTGAAACGTGTTTTAATGAAGGGGGCTATGTTTGTTTTATCTATTGCTATTGAGGGGTTGTAACTAACATGTCAAGTTCTGTTACTTTTGCGTGTTCCTGTTTTTTAGTTTCTGAACAAGTCATTTTGTTGGTGAGTGTGGGAACCATAGAAAATCAGTGAGTATATGTGCTGTTGACCATACAGTAGCTGTGTTTTGGTTGTGAAGAAACTGGAGTTAATTGATTAGTGCCTCCGTAATCCATAGTAGACGCTACAATATTATAGCATAAGAAAATGTGATATTGTGTTACTTACAACATTAACATCTAAACACCATAACCTTTGTGTGCTATCGAAGGCTAGCTTCCAGGCACGACTGTCCCAAATGGAATCAGGCATCAGCCACAATGTGCCTTTTGTTTTCTTTCACTGCTGTGCTGCAATGGAAGGCAGGTTCACATCGCATTAAGTATTCTTAGTGAAATCTGCCATAATTGTAAAATTATGTTACAAAAACAGGATAGCCATGACACTGCCATAGCTTTGCGGTTTACATTACGGATGACCCAGTCCCGGATTACCACTACTACGCATGTGTGTCACAGACAGGCAGACAACCCGCAAGAACAGTGGGAGATAAGGGAGTTTCCAGAGGACAAACAAAACTGCAAAAAATGATGATGATGTAGACTATTAAATTAGCCAACAGCGGAGTTGGTCATCGACGTAGTTGTGACGACTCTATTCAACTAATCTTGACAGCCATAGTGTTAAGAACAAATATCTACTTACTGATAAAGCCTCAAACTCCTGAAGCAGTCGTCAGAAATGTATTACAGATCACTAGCTCATCAGAGGTCCCGTTGACATTGAATGAATGCATCTTGAGAATGTGCAGCGTCCTCTCTGCATTATGATGAACCTCTGGCTTTCCTCTTGACAGCAGCTGCTGCTGCTGCATCTGACAGCCGAGCAAGAATACATACAGACATGAAAGTTAAGCAAGCGAGAAGTGTTTTTGATCACACCTTGTGTAAATGCACTTACCCATAGCCACCTGGTAGGCAAAGCACTTAAATCTGTATCGTTTATAAACATACTGTGTGGCGTTTTACTGTATGTGTGATTGACTCCAGAATCAAGCATTTTGATCTCAGTCCAAACTGAAGATTAGATAGATTGTAGGGCTGCACAACGTAGGAAAAACATGCAATATGCGATAGAGTTGTTGAATATATATATATATCAATATTATTGCAATACACTGTTCCCTCGTTTCTCGCGGGTTCATCTTTCGCAGCTTCGCTGTTTTGTGGATTTTTTACAGTGTGCTTTTTGGTATGTTTGTTTTTTACAGTGTATGCACGCGCCATCTATCGCCGCCATCACACAGTTCAGCGCGCCGCCTGCGACCCGCCGCACGGTTCACACAGGCCCGCGCCCGCCATATCGCTCAAGTAGAGTTTCAGGGGCACCGCTGCGATGTGACCCTGGTCAAAATGGGTTTACATGTCCTGCCTCGTATCTTCATCATTAAAATTAAGATTGTCCGCCCCGAACCAGTACTAGCCGTTTGAAACTCCTCGGTGTCCTGCGTCCCAGAGATAAAGGGCCGACAAACGCCGGATTTGTCCTGGAATTGACCGATCGCCGTTATATTTTTGTTTCTCAAATAAATGTTTGGGATATTAGTTTAATTCTATTTTATAGTTATTATTATTTTAAAATCTACAAAGGTTTGAACACTGAGAGTGTATAAGCCTACTGTATTTAACTAAGAGATACAGTATGTAAGAAAATGTTAACGCCTATCAAGAAAAGTGCATGTATAAAGTGTGTGGTGAGGTGTTAGCCTTAAAACATATATAAAAATTTAAAAAATATAGTATGAACGGAAAACTATTTCGAATAAACGAAAAAAATATTCACCGTGCTGTATAAGTAAATTTAAAAAAACATACTTTTAATGGAAAAAATTACTGTACATGAAAAAAGAACATATATAATGAATGAAAAAGCATTCATAATAAACAAAAAATCATACCAAAATGAAAAAACATAATAAACGGAAAAAATAAATTATGCGGATTTCCATTATCGCGGGTAGTTTTGGGAATGTAACACCCGCGAGAAACAAGGGAACATGTACCTAAGAAATGACATTATGAAATGATTATCTAATAAAATAATAAAAAAAAAATTCATGCTGCAAAATAAGCAAGCTCAATGTATTCTTAGTTAGTTGTAAATACCTTAGATATATATGCCTTGGATGGCGATGCACATTAAAGTTTGCTCCTGACTGGTCAAATTCAAATAAAAGTGTACAATTCCATGATAAAACATCTCAACAACTCATTTGCAATATGCATATTGCATGGGCCAATATCGCGATATCGATATTTTTTCAATATGCTGTGCAGCCCTAATAGATTGTATTCCTTTCTGCAGGCCTCTGTAAATAAAGTGAATGTGTGTTTGCATTACATTATGAACAGAATCCGTTTGATCTTGTGGAGATTGTAGGGTTTGAGGTAGTAAATCTTCCAGGTTTATTCTGCTCTTTGCCTATGATGACGGAAAGCAGATGCTGCCTTTCCCATTTCATCTCCCAGCTAGGGGTTACCCTTCCCTTCTGATTTATAAGATCATTAAACTCAGCTCCTCTTACTCCATTTGGCCACCTTTAGTCAACCTCTCTAGCGAACGCAATTATTTTTATTCCTCCCTTAATCAATCCACTTCCTGGTTTCAGATTACATATTACTTGTGGATACAGATAAATGGCCTGGTTGTGTTATTTTTTTCTTAGTATTTTGCTATCATCATTTTGATTTCTGCGCATCTCTTGGCCTTTCCTTTCTCTTTTTCTATATCTGCAAATCCAGTAGTGCATGTGTATGAGAGCAATGTTTCAAATAGCATCTAGCGAGTGATGTCCTCTGACCGTGAAGATTTATGTAAGGACTGCCTTGAAGGCTCCTAGGCCACATATGCTGTTCGACTGCACAGTCGAAAGAGGACACAACAAAAGCATATCATATTTTTGTGGAGTCTTGAGGTTTCTTTGAAATAAGAATTTTTATTTGCATGTTACAGGTAACCAATTAGCTTGTTGAAAAGGCGTTTTGTTTAAATGAGAAGCTTTGGTGCAAGTCAACTTTCTATCACTGCTACAGATTTAGACTGAATGTGGCAATGCCAGTTGTTGCTGCTTAGAAGAGAAAACAATACAAACCGGCCTCCTACTCCAGGGTGGGGTGATAATACATGATGTATAGTTGCATTTTTAGCTACCAGTACTTAAACTTTGTCGCTTCAGATGGTAAGGCAATTGAGCAATATCAAATGCTCTGAGCTCAATATGGTACCCCGATTTGTGGATATCCTTTATTACTAGAGTGAATAATATTAAATGAAGTTGCCAAACATAACAAAAAAGGGCAAATGCTTCTAAATCCTGGTTAAAAGTTATGTTTTTTTCCAATACCTGTATTTAAGGTCTTATAAAGTAATTTTGAAATCATGTTCATGAACATATTGTTCCTGTATTGTACAGTAAGACATATTTTATGTCTTTGCTTTTAAATGCCTTTCACTCTTTTGCAACTGCTTTTAAATGTACTTTTAATTACAGTATGTTAGGGCTGGGCAATAAATCAAATTAATTTGATACATCGTCGTTTTAAAAATCGAATCGTTGAAAATTTTCTAAATTGTGACATCAAATTTTTTCTTTTAGATTATTAAAAGCTGTTGTTCTTATGTTGTGTTGCATTGAAATGTTTTTGTGGCAGAATACTGGATGGGTGCTTTACAAGAGCTACCAATTACTGAATTGTGGCATTTAAAAAAAAAAAAAAAACTATGAATGTTCAGTTTATGTCAAAGCTAATTTAGAATCACTATACATTATTGTTGTCTGAACATTTTGCACAGGAATTATTTTTTAATAAATGAAACCTTTAAATAAATGTGTGTTGGGTTTATTAGATTAAAATAGATTAAAATCGTAATCGTCCTGAATGTCTGTAAAAATTGAGATTTTATTTTTGGGCCATATCGCCCAGCCCTACAGTATGTGAAGCATAATGCTACATTATGTATGAAAGTCTAAATCAGTGCTTCTTTTTTTTTCCCCCAACCTGTAGGTACTGGTAATTATGTAAACAATATGAAAATTTGTCATTTTTATGTTAAGCCCGCTGTATACCCCCCAAACCTTCGATTTGGGATATTTTTCTTTCTTTTTTTAAACAAGTAGTGTTACGGATTTTACCTTATGTCTTGCTCTCTTTCTCTCTCTCTTGCTCACATCCGCACATGCACACACACCTGCCTGCTTTAGTTACAGCAGGCTGGCTCGAGGCATCTGATAGCCTGGCCCAGTGGGAATCTGACGAGTGGCTACCTGAAATTTAAGCCACACACGGGAGAGAGCTGGCGAATGTGTTGAGGCAACATTTTTTGAGAGGCTGCCTTGTGTTAAGTCAGCTTGTATGTCAATTTTAAACTTGGCAACTTCAGCAAAAGTGAAGCCTCGCTTCCCCCAGAAGTAGCAAATCAATGTTCAATGTATCAAAATGACCCTTTGATCCACATCCGAGTTTATAGTGGAGGCAATTTGCCAAAATTTGAACAAATTGTGCTTTTGACTTAATGACAAGTTGTTGCAATTTTGCATGGTGATTGGTAGGGCCTGAACTCTGCGCTAGAACGCTGATTCGCTAATCATGCCTATGTCAGCAAGCCAATTCCGGTTGAATTCTTAACTTAATATGACCTTTCCAGGGGGCTTTTTCCCCCCGAAATTTTAAAGCAAATTCACTTGTCTAGTTAGCTATAAAACACTCATTGGCAAGACACCCACCCTCTCTACTCACCATGAATGCCAACACCCACAAACTCTTATTAGAGCAGTTTTATTAACCTCTTTGGTTCCAAAGTCTACCTTACTTTTGGTCAATCTTCTTTTCAATTAAATTTTTTTACCCATACGACTTGAATGCACTGTGACAAATAATAAAGCTTCTGTCATTCTCTTGTGAACCTATTATTCATCATATGCTATGTGCTAATGTATTATGTAAATATTGTTGTATTTATGTATTTGCGTTTATTTTTGCTTTGTTTTATTCCACTTTCTGCCAGTCTGTATTGCAAATAGTAATAGTGTCGCTTTTGGCACAATTAAATGAAGTTTCGATTTTAGTTAGCTTGACCTTGTCTGAATTAATTGCCCCCCCCCCCCCCTGTGTCTGTCATAGGACAAGAAAACATACCTTGATATCATCCACAGCTACATGGAAGTACATGGCACTGTGCATGGCACAAGCACTGTCCACCTCCCAAGCTACGTGAGAAACCATGGCATCTTGAGTGGACGCGACTTGCAGTTTCTCCTCCGAGAAACCAAGGTTTGCTCATTAACGTCATTGGCGGCCCTCCGTAGGTTTTTACTTGACATCTTTTAACGTCCATGGCAGTCAAAGAGTTAAGTTTTGTGTCTTTCACACACCAAAAAACCCAAACCCTTATCATTCGAAAGCCAAGATGCACTAGTAGGCAGAAGGGTCATACGTCTTTGATGCGTTTGCTTTGATTTCATGGCAAAATGATGTCAAAATGTGGATACAGTCTTTTAACTAAGGCTAGAATTGAATAGTGACAAATTAAAATTAATTTTTTATCAAACTTGACCTGGGCTTTCAAGGGTGCCCCAAATGGCACAATTTTATTGGCCTGGAACCCTGTTTAGGAAAAACCTGTGTAAGATGCTCATTTTCCTTAGTATTATTGTCAAACTTGAACTGAAACTAGGGAAGACTTCAAACATTGATCCTGTAGTGTTTTCCAGTCCACCACACTATTTAACATTCATTTTCAAGGCAGATTTAGTGAAAAATAATTAGACAAACATAAAATGTGTCCCTTTTTTTGGTATTCAAACTTTCATAACTCAGTGCCAATATTCTGACTGTTGGGGGAAAAAATCAGTTTTATCTCTAACTCATTTGCTCCCAAAAATGCATAAATACGTTGTATTTTTTATGTTTTAAGTGTCCCAAAGACATATTTATAAGTTTTATATGGGGGGGGGGGTTATGCTGGTGCATACAGAAGGCAAAGAACGGTTGAAGAAATGGTAGTTATTACACAAACGGCCAGCAGGTGGCAGCAGAGCATAGGAAACGAACCAGGACCATGATGAAAAAACTCTATTATTATAAGGCGCAGTCAAAGTTACGGGTGCTATTTCTGTGTTTAACACACACATAAGGCGCACTGCACTATTGGGTGCACGTACGGTTAAACATACGCTAGCTCAAAACATATGGTAGCATGCTATTATGCTAAAACATATGCTAGTGCTAGCACATGTTTTTAAAAAGGCAGCGAGCGGAACAAAACTAAGTTTGGTTGAAGAACAATGTAAACAGTGAGTTCAGTTGTACTTGAAGTATATAACAATGTATTCGCGCTGCTTTTTATCAACCCTAATCCGAAGTCCTCATGATCTTCTGTATCCGAAACCAACAACTGGGCAAGTTCTCCAATCAAACATGCCAGGCTCCGTCTCATTGTCAGGATCAGTCTCGTTGTCGTGTCCTCGGAAATGATGCCGGTGTCTGAAATGATGCCAACAGACAGACTGCCTGAGCCAATTGGCCTCATGGAGTTGAACCTTCAGTTGTACAATAAAATTTCCATGGGGAATGTCCTTCCCTGAACTATATGTTCCCATCTCGCATTTTAATATTTACACTAGGTTCTGGGTGGGCTCAGCTTTGCCCCTCTCCTATTATCTCACTTTAGTTTATTCTCAAACTCTATCAGTTCAATGTATATTCTTCAAGTGTGTCAATATATTTGGCATGGCTCATATATCTCTGAATGAGAAACTGTTTAGATCGGGTACTAGTGGAACTCACCACATGTGGCCAGCCATTAAAATCCACTTAAAGGTCAAGACCACTGTGACTTCACAAAACATGTCTGTGGCCATAATTGGTGAATTCAGCGGCATTCATCTTAACATTTTGCACAAATGTCACAATAAAATCAGGAAGCGATGACATTTTCTATCCAAAGGTCAGGTTGATTGCTCCTCAACAACAAAACACTTGCTGTCATTCATCATCCAGCGCTATAGACCTAATCATGCGGGCGTCATCTAGCCTGCCTTTGAATATTTCAGCGTGTGCGCGCCTTCACTCCTCACAGCAACAATAGCACCCTCAATCTCTCTCAGTGACTGTCTTTGTTCCCCTCCCCTTTTAGTACCTATAAATAGAGGTCGACTGTTCCTCAAGGTTGAGGAGCTTTTGCCTGCACTTACACAACACATCTTGCATGTGGAGAAGTGCTGTGTTTTGCTGCCACCTGTTGTTAGAAACCTGCTATTAAGCAGTTAACTGGAATGATGCCAGCATCTCATTTACTTTGAGTAAACTCAGCAAGCTATGACATGCCAAATCGGGCGTGTTGTCAGTGCAGTATTTACGGGTCTGGACCAAAGTATTGGCATCCATGATCTTTACCAAATCCTGGGCCAACCGCATTCGACCTGGGAAAATGCTTATGTGGACAGAGGAAATCAAAAATATTGGTGGTTTTAATTAAGCATACAATGAACAACATCCTTCCTGTGGTGTATAATTGATTGTTCTTTTACCTCAAATAGTTGAAGGCCTTGATCCTGTCAAAGGAATCATACACTTGTCCAAGACACTTTTAGATTTTTCTAAGAAACATTTGGAAGCAGTCATCTTTGTTATAGAGTGAGCAACAAAATATTAAAGGGTTAGGGTTAGGGTTAGGGTTACTGCTCAAAAAATGAATGCAATCACACACCTTATACGCAGGGGTGCACATAAAAATGTTGGCGTTGCACAAAGAGTTAAAAAAAACACAGTAAAATAAATTCTAAAGCTCTTTCAAATTTTGGAGATACTTGAATTCAATTAAGCATGCTTGAGCACCCCCAAAAATGGACTATACATGCCTATTTTGCATAGGTTATATAAATATTGCAAGGGTGCCTATTAATGGTGTTATTACACCAAACATTTGACTTAAGTACTACACCTGCACTTAAAAATACCAATACTTTGTTTATAAAAAAAAAAAAAAAAGTACTTAAAAATTGTCTTATTGAGTCATTTTTCCTGGCTGAAAATTTCAGTTCTGTATTGGTACCAGTACGGTGGTGTGTGCATAATGGTGACCAGGACTATAGATCGATGATAGATGAGGCAGTCATAATGCAACCATGCTCCAACCAGTCATTCATTATTTACATCCATAGCTCTGTCAAGTTGCTGCGAATATATCTCAGCTGAGGCATATTAACAATTGAACTGCATGCTGTGTCACAGTCTACGTGCTACGTAAACTAATCAATTTAACAGCCACAAATTAAGTATGTTCGTCTCATCTGCAATTGGTGTTTTGTCGTCCCTAATTTTTCGTGTTGTACTTTTGAACTATGACATCACAGAGGTGAAGACAAACAATTAGCTGCCCAAAAGCTGTTAATATAATAAGAAGTGGCTTCTTTGAGGTTTTAGTGTACTTACTGTAATTCTCTGACTTGTGGGAAAGGAAAGCAACAGTCACCAATGCACTTTTCAGTCATTTACTGAAAGCCGGGAGAGCAGAACACAGTGAGCACAGTCACACGGAAGCTGCTGCAGACCACATAGTTCTCACCCTGACACTAACAAATAGACTCATCAACATCACATTGCATCCCACCAGGCCTTGCCTGCCCCTTCAAGCTGTTCTCTGTTAGCCTGGCAAGCCACACCCACTTTCTTGAAAAAGAAAGTGGGTCTAGACAGGCGTCCATAGACAGCGATTCGGTACGAGCCAAAACAGGCCGGCCAATCAAATTTGTCTATTTGCATGACGTCGTTTTCGCTAACGATGTTTGAATATCAAAACAGAGTGACTCATGACACCATGAATCTTCAAGTTTTTCCTACAGCAATGACATAGGTCATTCACTACTGTCTCTCTTTGTCTAGTAGCCATGTTGGATTTTTACTCCGTCTCCGCAAAAAAAAAAAAAAAAGATCTAAACGAGTTGCTTTTCTGACGTCACGTCCGTCCGCTCTTTGCTCATTGGTTCATTCCACTGTCTGTTAGCTCAGGTTTGCCCCGCCTCAGAAATGCAACTGATAGGGCAGTTGACCAGACTCTCTATCCGGCAAAGCCGCGAGTGAGTCTGGATTTCCAGGCTAGCTTTCTGTAACAATTTGGACAAAGATATCTTTACAATAGCCTTTTTATTTGACCATTTACGACTGAAACATCATCTAATTAGTAGATTAACACCTTGGCTGTTCACAATGGGCACTCGTGCAAGCCCATAGTTTTCAGACTGGGTTCAGGTTAGAATTTCTCGCCCTATTTAATATTCAATACTGGAGTTTTTTTACATAGAGGTTTACAGCACACATCTTAAAAACCCGTTTTCAATTGTTACATTTTTTCCAATGCTATACAGGTGTATCACTATGAATAAATGTAGCCAGCTCAAAACGGGATGTAAACGCTATAGTTGCCATAGTCTTTTCCTTTTTGTTTGCTATCAAGAGAATGTCCTGCATCCTATATTTTATTTTGCCAACATTGGAGGCTTGTTTATTGCAGCTAGCTAAGTGCTGCTATCCACAAATGCCAGAGGCTTCTCACACACGCTCAATGAATTTTCGTGCCAACAGCTTTAGTAGCTACGAGCAGGCTGTGTTTGATTTACTGGAAGTTAAGTTGCTGTCAACTTAGACCCAGCTGGTGTTTTTCCACAACAAATGACACAAAATTTGAAAGCAATACTTCCATCTCTTATTTATCACCCTCTTGAATTTAGAAATTCCAATTCTTTCAGAAATTGGATTTGAAACCAGAGGGACTACAAAGATTTTTAATCTGATAGCAGCAAGTTGTGGCGATGGCTTGCACATTTCTCCACTAGGAGCAGTCAATAGAAAAGGGATGACATTAGACCAATCTGATTTGATCTGCATCCTAAGTGCTTTATGCCTTTGACCATCTTGCCAAAAACTTTTCCTGAGGTGCACATTTGGTTTGGTAATTTGATTCCATTGAGTGGTGCACAAGTGAAAGAATCAAAAGTTCCGTCAGAATTTTTTGGGGACTCAAAGTGACATTGTGATTTTCTTCCTGACCTGCAAGTTTTTGTTTGCTGTTTCAGTTGTTTGTGGGCCTGTCCTTTCCCTACGAGGGTCCTGCCCCCCTGGAGGCCATCGCCAATGGGTGTGCATTCCTCAACCCCAAGTTCAACCCAGCAAAAAGCAGCAAGAACACCGACTTCTTCAAGGGCAAGCCCACCCTGAGAGAGGTGACACTTTTGACAGACTTGAAATGAAGCATTTTGCTGCACAAGCCTTTGCATTTGTGTAGTAACTGCTAATGTGCTCTCTGCCTCCATGTATGCAGCTGACCTCGCAGCATCCCTATGCTGAGGTTTATATTGGTCAACCCCACGTGTGGACTGTTGATATTGATAATGCTGCCGAAGTAGAACGAGCGATCCGCTCCATCCTCAGCCAGAAGGTAAAGGCATCAAAATGCTCCATGATTTTGTTTCTTTTTTTTAAATTGATATTTAACAGAGCAACCTGAGGTGGGAATACGCCAGGCCTTCAATCTGCTGCTGCTGCTGCATTGTGCTTTGTGAGATTAAGAACAACGACTTTGTTCATCGGACAGAGCCTCATATGCTTTGTGATCCCAGAGCCTGCCAGGCTCCAGCTTGCCCTCGCATAACTACCCTCCCCCCATGTCCACCACACTACACAAGGACACTGAATGAGTTGTGGATGATTTGGTGCAATAACAAAAGCCTCACTTGTTGATCTGCCTGGCTCAAAAGCCCCGGTTCCACTACAGTTCAATTGATTTCAATCCTTCAGCACAATTTTCTTTGTTTCCATTAACTAAAGCACCCAACGTCAGCGGCATCCATCGCAGTGCTATCGTACCTAAAAGTATCTCACAGTTTAATAGCTGGAGTACCCAATTGCTATCCAGTCGACGCTAGCCATCTCAAGGCCGACCATTGCAATCCATATGGTGGTGTACTGAGCTGTAGCACTTAGCTGTGGCAGTCCTAGACCAGTTTTACCCGAGGGAGTCGGCTGGTTAGTTAAAGGTTAAGTCAACCCCATTTTTTTACATTTTTTTTTTCAATATGTTCTATGCAGCCCCACTAGTCTATATATGGTATTCTGGTAAATATTGTGTTAATAAATATAAGTTAATCAGCAAAATGTAGCCATTTTTATCCATCTAAGGGTGCAGCCATTTTGCCAGTTGCTGTCGACGGAAGATGACATCAATGTTTCTCAGGTTTCAGGTACCAACCAATCACAGCGCAGCTTAAGAAAACAGGTGAGCTGTGATTGGTCGTTGCCTGAGCCCTGAGCAACTATGATGTCATCTTATGTCAACAGCAAGTGGCAAACTGGCCGCAACCTGAGATGGATAAAAAACGGCTGGATTTTGCTTCATAACTCATTTTCCACAAATGTTATATTAATCAGAATGTCATGTTTAGACTAGTGAGGTCACATGTACCATATTATTGTCAAGAAATGTTTATGGTTGACTTTCACTTTAACCTAACCACAGCATGACAGTCGCATTTTATAATAATGCTTATACTTAGACTTGGCCTTGTAAAATGCTGTGTATTCCTCTACATAGCTTTTTATTTGTAGGTCAAATAAACTATAATCATCCGCTTTGTGATGTTTGGGAAAAAAAGCAACCACAATCCATTTGTGCATTCACTTTTTATTTTAATCTCATTAAAATTCACATTAAAATGTCTATTTATTTATTTTTATTTAACAGGAAGGATATATTATGTACCTAACATTGACTTTAAAAATAAAATGGAGAACTGTGCATATAAGATGTCTGGCTTCCGCTGGTTTGCAGGTTTAGGTTAGCTAGAAGCATGCAATCAACTCAAACAGACATAACACCTGGCCTCTTTTTTGTTGCCTGGAATTTACCGGCTGCAGAATGAGTTACACCCATGTTTTGCCCAGCGGACCGAGTCGTCGTTGCCTTAAGTCGTTAATAAGGACTTGCATTGTGAAATACGCCTTGTTGGACCTTTTACACAAAATACAACAAATCTGACTCGAATGTTGAGCCATGCGCATTAGTTTCGCCTATTACATCAGCACTTTATCACGGTTGTATTATTGACAGTAATTGTATGTCTGTGTTTGGATGAGCAGATTGAACCTTATTTGCCATTTGAGTTCACCTGCGAGGGGATGCTGCAGAGAGTCAATGCCTTCATTGAAAACCAGGTACGTGACATATTAGTGAGATATTGTAGGAAGCAAATCAAAAACCTAATTGGACTTTGATTGATGGACTGTGTGATGTTGCGATGCGTCCTGTTTCGCCAGGACTTCTGTCACGGTCAGGTGATGTGGCCTCCACTTAGCGCGCTGCAGGTGAAAATGGCGGAGCCGGGACGCTCCTGTAAGCAGGTGTGTCAGGAACAACAGCTCATCTGCGAACCGTCCTTCTTTCAACACCTCAACAAGGACAAGGATCTGGCCAGGTTGCGTGCAAACTTTTGTTTTGTCATCACGTGGCACTCGTATGAACTGCAGTGTTGTTTATTTTGTCATTGATCCAACAGGTTTGGCGTGGACTGCCAGACGGTGGAGTCAAGCGCAGACACGGTGGTACCAGCCTACAGCGAGAGCCGCCGCCACTGCATCTTTCAGTCCGACCTGCTTCTCTTCAGCTGCGCCGGCGCCCACCAGTCGCTCAAGCGCGTCTGCCCCTGCCGTGACTACATGAAGGGCCAGGTGGCACTCTGCAAAACCTGCCTATAGCAGCAGTAGCAGTAGCAGCAAAACCAGCCAGGCTCCTCTGAGGGAAGCATTTTGGACAGACAACCACAAGACTGGTTGTGTGTTGATCATATTTATTGTTTTGTCGACTGCTTAATGAGAAGCACCTCTGCAGGAATTGACCCGAAGTGGTGTAACATTACTTGAATCAACAAAGGGAGTCATCTTGGACTTACAAACTGTTGAAAAACGACAGCACATATCAGTGAGTGGCGTCCAGTTTGTCTCCAGGTTGAGCAGAAACGCACGCAAGCCAACTGTCCCTCCCCACCAGCTGACCTGCTCCCTCCCTCTCCCGGCCCCCGGCCCTGCTTAATCTGAATCTCTTCTTTCTTTAGGTAGGTTTACACTGGAACACCCACGCCCCCAACACACATACTAAACAAACAGATGGCTAGTTTTACACTGTAACAAACTTCTGTACTAAAATAATGAAAGTCAACTATTGTATAGAGATCTAGATTTTTATTCTGAAGGTATGATCATTTTCTGAAATGTCTATTTGCGGATATTTTGCCCTGGAAGTTTTTTTTTGTTTGTTTGTTTTTTCATTCAAAAATTGCACACTTAATTTAAAGATACCTATTATGTACAAATGTAAAGTTGAGCAAGAGTGTATGCTGAATATACTGTAGAGGACAAAAGTCAAAAGGAGGAATGGTCCTACACGTTTCACCCAGTAGGAAGATCACGATAGAGATCGCTGGCTATAACTGCCTTGGTGTCGCCATGTGGCAGGATTATGATTGTCATTTTTTTATGATTCATTCTTTTTTTCCCCTCAGCACTTATCCTATTTAGGGTCATGCAGAAGCTGCAATTTATCTTGGCGGATTTAGGACATGGTAGACCATGGACAGATTTATTATTATTATTATGTCACATATGTAATAGATTACTGTGGTCTGTATCAGTGCTATCACCCAGTCAAGGCTATCAAGAGAACAATTGTAATAACATGTTTCTCAGAGACATGGAAATCTTGTCTTCATCAACATAGACGAAACCTTGAAAACAAAACACCCCCAAATAATGCCAACAAAAATTGCTTGCAGATACACTTTCAAACAGGTTAAAGTGCACTATACATTTGTATTTGCGTAAGTTTAACAAAATATTAACACTGTACGTTGTTTTTATGGGTTCTTATTTATTTTATATACTGATGTTCATCCGTGTTTTTGCTCTTTACCTTTGTTTCCTTATTTATAAAAGAGGTGTCTTTTATTTATAGAGAGAAGTTTGAAAATATCCCAGAAGGCTTACATGTCTTTTCATGTATGACCACCAGAGGGAAGCATTGTATACTTCTGTTGGTTTGAGCAGTTAATGAGAATTGAGGCGCAATACTTGGATTATGTCAATAAAGCATTGCTCACTGTATGGTTGCTATCAGTCAGGGGAGGCTTCTTTGAAATTAATGACGGGTGATTTAAGTTCATTCGTCTCATCTTTAGTAGCAGCCTCACTTTACTGCGACAGTCAGCAGGAGTTTCATAGCCAAGCTCAAGTGTGAGTCCAGATATCCACATCGTTTCTGGCAAGCTGTTTTTGCTTCAGACTTTGTATTCATTTGCTTCCTCACAGATGAGTGGCGTGCAGCAAGGTCGATGTTTCAGAGAGCATGATGTGCCTTTACGATACCGCGCCCGTCTCATCGTAGGCTTTGATTATCACCCCCCAAAAAATAAACAAGGGAAGTAAAAGTCCAGTCCCTAACTTATCTGCCACCATTAGCTCAAATCTGTTCTGATTTCTTTACTACAATCTGGTGTTCTGATTTCTTCCTCTTTAATTTAATATGTTTTAAATCTGTAATATAATGAGTGTGTTAGGTAACTTTCTTGTGCATTGGGGAGCTTTGTGAATGGATAAAACTGTTAGTTTGCAGCCATTTGCAGATTCCGAGCGAGCCCCAGATATCTGCAGTAATTCACTGAAGTCCGTGTTTCCTGCTTATTTTTCCAAGTAATGCAACAATCTCCGCATATTTCACCTTGAGTAACCGCTCCAAAGTAAATTGGATTGTATTGGCTTGTAATGCATCAAATTGAATCTATTGCTGGTGCCGTGGTACAAGATGACATCTACTTGATAGCTAAGTGGACCAGCCTGGACACCTCATGTTGTTGAAAAGATTACTGTTCACAGTTGAGTGCAGTGGTTGTATAAACCGGGCTGTCCTGTCTAAACCAATGAGACATCAGCCAGTGCAGTTGAGTTCCTGTTTGCCTTATACTTTTGAACATGCCTATTAACACACGCATGTATATGTCTCTCCATTTTCATTTACCACTGTGGCTTAAATGTACAATAGATCTACATTATACATCTGAAAGGGGGAACTGCGGCAAACCGTTATCGCAGTTTTAATGAAATTTATCAAATGTACGTAACATTCATTAGATGACATTTGTATTGGTCATTCGAAAAGAATTTGAGGAAGCAGCTGATATCAATTTGAGTGTTCATGAAGTGTTGTGTATTGGATTGGCCCAGATTGCTCATCCTTTTTTGTCATTTGTACAAAGCTGTCCTTTGTACAAATGACCTTCAATGTTTTGTTGGGTATTTTTTGGTGCTGTAACGTATCATCCAGAACGTTTCCCGTATGCAGAAAGGATAACACAAAAACATTTTTGTGTTCACAATTCTCAATGAGTACGAGGGATATGATTTTATTTTTCAATAAAGTTTTTTTTCCTGTGAAAAAAAGTCTCCGGCTGGTTAAACATTGACATTACAGCAGAACAGAACACTTACTTAATGTTGAGACTCAGCCGCAGTGTGTCCAGCTGGATGTTTTTTTAATCAAACAAAAATGTCCACATTTGGAACATGGGCACAGAAGGACAATACAAAATGAATATTGAAAAGATTTTGTGCCCACAATTCACAATTGCACGCATATAATGAAATCCAATTGATCATAATTGGATTCTACTTTTCATCCTAAATCCTTAAGGACTTTATTAAATATGATTAACAGCACAGTGTATACATTCAGTTACATTCAGTGGTGCTACCATGTCGGATCTAATTCTTTGAAAGTTGCAGACCAGCACAGTTCTTCACATACCAACTCCTTCGTGACCTGCTGCACTGCCACATAAGAGTCAGGCCTCTTGCGTGACTGTGGGAAAAGTCAATGTGCGGCGTAGCAGTTTGTGTACACTTGTTCGAGAAGCCCCATCTCGGTCAGCAACGTCTTAATCAAATATGGAGGATGTTTGATATACACTACATTCTAAAACGGCCAACATCTTCAACACATTTTAAATAAATGAATGCAGAGGATGTTAGTATCAGCACATAGATTCTGAAGAGAGTCTCTGGCAAGAGGGTGGATTGCGGGGGGGTGCTGCGTCAACTGGCCCCTTCCTCTCTCCAGTCCCTCCCTGCTTGTCCACATCTCTGTGAGCCAGACGGCGTGGCTTCACTCAAAGCGCTCGTAGTTCCTGGTTTGTCTCACCCGTGGGATCATGTCCAGCAGCAGCCTGTAGATAGAAGGCCAAAGGCATTTATTTTTAAAGCCATGCCGAAACCATGCCAAAGACTTGTCACTCACTTGACTCCATAGGCAAATATGATAAGGCCAATGAGGACACCTATTGTCCCATCGAGGTACCACACCATGGGCTCGTGCTTAAACACTTCCGCACTGATGAGGATGGAGAAACCCATGATGCCGCCCACCAGAGAGTTAAAGCCTTCAAAGAGAAACAAGCAGCTTATTGACTTTTGCGGTGTGATGACCTCCACGTCCGCTCTCCCTTAGTGTGACTAGCGTACCGTCCGTGATGAGGGACCGACTCGTGAGCACTTTTCCCAGCATGAACTTGATGACAGCCAGGAAGATGCAGACCACGCCGCTGACAATGGAGACGCTGAAGAGGAAGTCGTCCTGGCGGGAACAGAAGGTTTGACTTTTAACAGTGCAATGGCAGCATCCCTCGTAGGATTCTGAACTAGGTCCGCTTATGTTTTCATCATTATTTCAGATTGCTTCTTGGAATATGTAAATGCATTACTTTTGACCTTTTGTATAATAAATGAATCTACATGAGCCCAACTCACCTCTAGTAGTCATTCCCAACCACTGTCCGACTTCTAACGAATGATAAATGACAGACCGGCAAATGTTACTGACGTGTCCACCCCTGAGAACTTCTCAGTCGGCACATGTACCCAAAGCAAGGCCCAAAGTGACCTTTAGCTCATTGAAATTCAACACATTGACGCAGTAGTTCGAGCTTGACTTGGCATTTGGGCCCATGGGATGGAGAAGAATACGAATATCCCCCCACCCATCCACCTCCAGAAAAAAAACAGACTGTGTGACAGAAACCCTGCACAGAATGTGAATTATGCTTTGACATTTACTTTTGACACCCAAAAATCCCTGTGTGGAATTGAAAAAGCGCAATCGAAGGAGCATCAGCAAGTGGGGATCATCTTTAGCTGAAGATTTCAGTGCCGAGCAGTTACATCAATCCTGGTGTTCCACAAACCTCTGATGAGGTTGAAATTCTATCATCATACATTTTCCGTCCAGATTTCCCAATTTGTCCTACTCACACTTCCTCCACTGCGTCTCCACAGGGACGGACGGCCATTGGTCCAATGACACCAGCACTACTAACTTGAGGAGCCAAATGTGCAAGTTCATGATCACCTGGTGAAAGTTTGTTTCTTCTGACACCTGTCATCGAACAGATGTCTTCGTTTTAGGACCTGCTCTAGAAATGTCGAACAAAGATGTGCAGTACTTATTTCTACAAAGTAACTTCTGTGCCGGACGCCAGGAATGACTGGCCTCCACTTCAGTGCTTCAAGTGGTCAAATATTAAGCAGAGGAGTTCAAAATCGATGGAAAACCAGCAGTGTTTTTGCCCAATTCATTCAAAAACTTCATCTCACATAAACTGGGATTTCAATTGGGATTAAATTCTCACCCTGCTGCTTCACGATAAAGTGCTGCTTCGCTTGTGTTGCAATATCTGCTCTTACCACTTCAGGCAGCAGCTTGGTGGCCAGGTCATGGATGGCCTTGCCCATTATGCACAAGGATGACAAGATGAAAATCACGCCCAGGATTACGCAGGCGCTGTGGCAGAAAAGATGCACGTTAGAAACCAAAGAAAAAACAATGGAGTTAATCCTTCCTTAGTTCGTAGAGGTTATATGTGGTTCTGCAATTGATATTTGTTTGGCAAAACACTATGAGTGATGGGAAAGAAAAGTATGATGATAAGTATGGAAACAGAAAAAAAATGGAGTGATGTGGGAATCTAGTACGCATGTCCCTCTGTTCTGCCTACTCCAGGGGTTGCCAAGTTCGGTCCTCGAGAGCCCCTATCCAGCCTGTTTTCCATGTTTCTCTCCACTAACACACCTGATTCATGATCAGGATCGTTATCAGGCTTCTGCAAAGCTTGCCGATGAGCTGATCATAAGATTCAGCTGCGCTCAAGGACCGAACTTGGCCACCCCTTGCCTGCTCAGTAAACTAGCGTCTAGCTAAACACAGTGAACAGTAACATCAACATCAACATTCAGCGATCGTCCTTCAGGCCCTCTCCATGTTCATCACTGTGACTGTCATCCAAATTAAGTGTTCATTTTGACAGTGGTCTGTTTGACCTTTCTATTTCATAAGTCTGAGCTTCCCTGCATAAGGTGCTGTTCCTGCGACCCGCACCCGGATGAATGGAAGAAGATAACTGGATGACAGTAACCAAGGCAACAGCCAGCATTACGTTGGATAATAAAGCAGGATGCACACCTGACATGACAACATCTTTTTCATTGACGCTCTGTTCCCGTCAGGATGGTTAAATATCTTGAATGTGTTACCACGGCAACCTGTTATTATTCTGCTCCACTGCAGTGACTACTGTGTTCATGTGGCAAGATGATGGTGATTGTGATGATAATAATCGAGAACACACAAGTAAAGGGAGGCGTGCTAATGCTTAGCAAATTAATATGTTGATAGTATACTAGTCATGAAAACAGACATTGACATGAAATATGACCCAAGTGTCATCTGGCTTGGGCTACAATATATAATATATGTTAATTAAGGAAAGTGAGACTGATATGCAAATAATTTTTCTGCCGGGTTGGTGCCATAAGATATCCTTTCTCAGAGTCTCTCTCTCTTTTTCAACCCCCCCCCTCTCCCTTCCTTGATTCTCCCCTCTCTCTCTCTCTCTCTCTCGCCCACGCACTCACATACACACCATACTCAACCAGGTAGCGTGATAAGATACAAGTTGCTCGACTATAATTAGTCCCAAAGGGCCGATGCAGAGGGCTCACACACTCACATAAAACAACAGACTTCACGCTGAATCACCCTATTTCTCCCTAGGAATGTTTTTATAGCATTTATATCACTATTTTTTTAAGGTCTTTAAACACACTTTAAAATAATTCAAACATTCAAAAAACTATTTCATACATTGAGAGAGAGAGCCAGATAAGCAATGGATAAGACCAAAATATTGGATAATGTGCTTATTCTCTTGCTCTTTTTTCAAATGTACAGTGTTATACACAATATTATGCCGCCGCCACTTAGTGGCTGTAAGTGGAACTACACATCAAAATAAACAAAATTAGGTTACAACTGGAAAATAATGCAACCGTGAATCAAGAGCCCGCGATGGAGGGAAGTTGACCGTGCACACACTCACAGACATTTATTAAAGGACTCACTTGTATTCCCGATGAGCTGAATGGACGGCTGCAGCATTGCTGTAACGCCACAGCACAATGACTGAGGATAGGACATCCAGCGTGGCGTCAAACTGAAGACACGCAAATGACATTTAACAACATTCGTGTATGTTTCAGACACATTTTAAACATGTGAATCCCACTTACAGCAAATCCAAAAGCAGAAGCACTGTGTCGCATGATGGAAACAGCTGGAAAACACCACAACAAGAAATACACAATAATGTGGAGTAGTCTGCATGGTTTAAATGACCTGTCAGCAGCAATCATTTTGAAATGGCAAATTAGAAGGACAAATACAATTAAAGGTATTATACAGAAATACACAAAGAGCAATACTGGGCAAGAGAACAGAGTTGTCCAAGTCGTTTGGTTTCAGTGTCAGAAGAAATTGTGGTAGCCAACCCATATTCGTTCACACAAATCCAAATATAAAAGAACGACTCCCGATATTTGATTTTTATAGCTTTCCTTTTTTTGTGGTTTGGATAGTCTTAGTTATCTCTCCCCTCACCTGGGAAACTGATTAGACTTCTGCTTCATTTTTTTTCTATTTTGAATTTACTGTGCCAGTATCTTCTTTGTTCTTCCTCTATGCTCTGTTACTATATATTCACCCTAGTATTGTCTGTTTACGTGTGTTTCACTATTATTATTATTATTTTAAAGAAAAGAAGAACAATTAACTCATTCACTGCCATAAATTCATTTAAAAAATAAAATTAAAATTAGGGGCGACAAGCAATTACTTTTTTTTTATTGTAATTAATCACATGACTTAACTAGTTAACTAATGATTAATCACAAATTTCTAAATGAACAATAAAAAAAATCTATGTTTTCATACTATTGTTAACAAAAGTGGAAAAAAAAAGTTAAACTAATAGAAATAGTTCAAATGAATTTTTGACGTTTATAGCCGTCAATGGCAGTGAATGAGTTTTGTAGAAGTGAAGTTCCTTCTGATTGAACAGTATTTGGTTAACTATTGCCGCCTAGAGGATTGGTATGCTTGTAAAAATGCTTAAAAAAGCACTTATGCGGTTTAGTGACTGTCACCGGGAGGGGGGAATATTCTGTTTAAAACAAAAAAAGTAAAGCCCGGCTGCATGTAAAACAATGCCACAGTGAATGGTAATCACTGCTGCATGTAATCTTGCACACCTGCAATGGAGTGAGAGGGAAGAGAAGGCAAAGGAGGAAGGAAGATGCAAACGGGAAGTGGGGCGGGTTCCTCTCCTCCCTGGTTTATTTTTAGCGAGAGTCACTAGGGGGGCTGACAACCCCCTCCTCAACCACACACGCAAAGAGCTCTCTTCCCTTTCATGCTATTTGTGCTCCAGAAATAGTGAAATCCTCCATTTCCTCCTCCTCTTTCATCATCTCGCTACATATTGTTTTTACCTGTCTTTTATCAGAAATTGTTTACTATTACTTGGTAATGTACATTGATTCCCCTTGTAAGAGTGAAAAAGGAAAAACACTGGAGCTACTTTATTTGGCAAATCAAATCTGGCAGTTGTTAACATGGAAGCAACGCTATATGTGAGTGGGCGGGGCTATGTGGCAAGGCGTCACACACCTAACATAAACAGGGAGAAAGTCTCATGCTCATGAGGCTTGCTGCTATTATTTGCATGTAAAGGACACTCTGAACATTGGCTAAGGCGGGGTTAGGAAAAATTATGGCCCACTGGCCAAACGTGACCCACTCTGTTAATTCATTTAGTAGGGTTTGTTTGTTTGTTTGTTTCTTTCTTTCTTTCTTTTATCCTAAAATCAGTTGTGTATATATGTAAAAACAAATCTAGTAAGCTAAACTGTGTTGCCTACAGTACAATGTACACACATCTGACTTTTTCTTATTGAACAATTAGTTAACTTTTTTTTTTTTAACACGTTTTTACTTTTTACTTTTTTTCCTTATCAATGACATGGCCTATCTGTCTGATTTTGAAAATCATATGTGACCCTTAGGCACAAAAGTTGCCCACTCCTAGTCTAAAGTCTTGCACGTGAAATGTGATTAGCCTGGAATGTCATTAGCTGCAGATCAGATTCAGGCATGTGGATCTGTTCCTCCTCACTTCCTGTTTCCTTCATTAGGAGCCAAAAGGATGAATGGCATCAAGAAGTCTACAAGCTGAGCCCGCCAGCAGTTAATTGGCTCCTACTACATGACTGTCACATCTGACAAGCGCACTGGCTCATTTCCATTTCTTAAACTCTGGTGCTGTTTTTTTTTTTTTTTTTAACATACACAGACTTCGATATTAGCTCTATTCCAGAGTCCCACTCGTTCAAAATCTGTCAAGGATCAAATAAGATCTAGAAGTGAAATTCTAGGTGTTCCATGAACATGCCAAGAGGTACAGTAGGTGCATCAGTGTGATAAAGCAAACACGGCACTGCTGCACATGACAAGTTTCACACGCATGCAGTGCAATGCTAATGTTTGACAGAGATCTGTCAGGGAATGGCAGCAGATGGTGAAATTCCCACATATAATTGGTAGCGGGTTGGATGATGCCATCACATTTACATTACTCACATCGGGGTAACAAATCTCTATTGATAACGCTGCACATGAAACAGGCCAGCTAGAAAACCAGAGGTCTCCTTGAAGACAAGAATGAGGGACTTCATGTTTGTCAGAGTGTAGCAGGCCATGTACAGCTCCAGCAGTTTAACATTCACATGGCACGGAGGCCAACTATGACCGACTGGCCCACCGCTCCAACAAACGTATCAGGACGGCGCGTGTTTTTCCGACAACATGAATTGGACTCACTTTCACCCTGCAGTAAACTTCCATTAATGAAGGCACACAGTGCAACCACACAAAAATAACTACTGAATTCTAAACTCAAATCACATACGCTACATCAAAAGGGACAAAAATTGGCTTCCCATGACAGCATTCTTTCCGCCCTGGATTATTATTTTTTTTTATTGTATTGTCTGATGACCTAAAATCATTCTCATGTTATGATTTTTGTCGTTCCATGTTTGTAAAGCAGACTGGGCTTAAATATATTAATTTATGCAAAAATTGTCTGCCAATACACACTATTCACGTGACGTTACTGAACCACTCCTATTGACCCGGCGACCCACATGCCGTTCATGGGTCCAAGGAATGTCAAATGTGAACGAACAGAGGAACTGGATGTCTGGAGAAGAAACACATGGATTTCAAGGATAAATCAAAAATATTTCCAACCGACAAAGTCTACCAAAAAGTGTGTTCTGACCAGTTTGTTTAAGATAAGTATTTGGAAGATTGTTATAATGCATTTTACCGTAATGCTACTGTGATATATGTAACCCGCTCTGGCTAAAAACAGATCAAGCAGTCAAAAGTTTCAATTATGAGATTTCTCCAAATACCCCGATCTCTCTATTTTCCTTTCCCAATTGTAGTCAAATTGTATGACAATAAGGGACGAGTCAATAATGTTGTTGTTTTAAATATGCTAGCACTTGTAGCTAGCACAGTCGGGGAACTAGCTAACTTGGTCTCAAAATAATCCGAGATGCTTCACCTCTAATTGACTTCTGTAAATGCGCATAGCAACCAATAAAAGCCGAAAGTATACCATACCATAATTTGACCCTACATCAGCATATAGTTGAGCAGCAGATCAATAACAAAGATTATCATAAACAAAATAAAATTCAGTGTAAGCACAACGGAAGCACAGCTGAGACGTTGTAAAACTAGACACACCAAATGGAGCGTAGATCACGTCATCCCGTGACGTCATTGAATACTATCATTGGTCCCCAACCACCGGCCGCGAACCGGTACTGGGCCGTGGGCCACTTTGGACCGCACAGTTGATTAAATTGATAAAAAAAAACTCAATATACTTCCGGTTAATTGATTAGCCAAGGCTTAAAAATATTTTATTTTGAAAAGTGACGGGATTCTCTCTATTTACGGCGGGCTCTTCACGCATGTCCGGATGCTAATTATCTCAGTCGCGTAGCACTGATGCTATTTGACAAGTTAGCAAAATGAGTAAAAAAAGAGACATATTTGGAAAGTTTCTTTGCAATGGAGAAAAGGCCCAGTGATGAGACAAGACAGGAACTTATGACCAATATGAAAAAGAAAGATGCATGGACTTACAGCTACAGGTGATTCCCACGCATGATTGCCCGCTCTGCGGCGAGCGACTCTTAATTTAGCATTATGGTCAAATGAATACATTCCCAACAGTGTCACTCAAAAGTGAACATCATTTTCTTTGGATATACGATGCAGCTCTTCTATTAGATCTCACTCATTTAAAGTTCTTATGAGACATTTGGATGCCCAGTCACTCACTGAAGGCGGCGATGGCAAGGATGATCGTCGCCCCGATGGACGCCCAGGACACCCACAAGGCCTTTTTGCGATAGCTTTGTGCTTCGTGTGGTTTCAGGCGCATGCTGCTCTCCAGAAGACCTGCAGGGAGGAACACGGAGCACGGTGACCCTTGAGGATGCAGCTGCTGTTAACTTTTAAGTGTAATTGATTTGTACTGAATCTTTTGGAACAGTTTGTTTTCAAACATTAGTTTTTTATATGTGTGCAATACAATTTAATTGGATGGATGGATGGATGAACCATGTAAGTTCAGTTTTTTTTCCTGATATTTAAGCGCATGTGGCAACATTCAAGCTAGGCATAATGTTACATTGGTTTACAATAATAAATTAGAGAGCTATACACTGTGAAATAAAACCTGAATGCTGGATGCAGAAAATTTAATTTCGAATCGCTACTGCCACGTGTGGCCGAAAAATGAAACTGCACATGCCACATTCCCTTCTCACGTACACAATGCGCATAAGACGTCACATCTGCAAATAGAGGATGGGAAATTCAAATCGGAAACCAGTCTGAAAACTATTGGCCAGAGGCTGGCAGGAGTACCCATTGTGAACAGCTGGTGTTAATCTGATCATTAGAATACATTTAAATTCACTAATGGTCAAATAATAAGGCTATTGTAAAGATATTTTGGGGCAAATTCCTCCATAGGGCAGCTTTATGGTTGGCGTAGGAGCCCCATGTTTGATTTGTTTATTAACCCTCCAACCACTAAGGGGCAGTGTGTTTTTCATGACCTGAGCTCGATGTGGGTGTGTGGCCAGGCAAGTTAATTCCTCGAGTTGACAGGTGTCACTGATTATGTAGGGAGAAAAAAACACTTTTCTATTCAATTGTATTGTACTTGGGCGTTTTTTTTAATGACTTTGGTTTGCGGATAAATTATATGCTGTGACGTTTCAATAAATTAGATCTTAATCATAGTAGTGGACAAAGCACTGCTTGTCATTTGGTCATACTTGGGGAGGAAAGTTATAATTTTTTAGCTAACTTAATGGTGTAAAACGCTTAGAACCACTGGTTTAAAATTAAAAAGTCGTATCCCAGGGTCATTTTCTGGGATCTAATATTGTCTCACGTCCTGCATTTTAAATGCAGTGAATTATTATAGCCTCCAAGTACGCTAAGCGGAGCGTTCCTCTCCAAGATGCTCTCTGACTCGCTTGATTTAAAAGTGTGAAGAGTTTCCCTTGGCACATATTTATGGTCTTTACGCACCGTGGCGCGTATCCGCCTAGTGTCAACTTTACCTCCGTCCTCGATGCTCTCGGTAATCCTCATCTCCTGGTCCATCTTGATCAGCTCTCCCTGACTGCTGTTGCTGGCCTGGTGACGCTGCTGGTCTTCTTCTCGCTGCTTGGGGGAGTCCTCCTGCTCGCACTGACCGGTTCCCCCCGTGGGCTCCTTTGCTGCTGCCGAGTCCGGGGCGGCGGGCGAGTCCGGTAGTTTGGAGTCGGTCATGTCGGCGCGCTGCTTTGCGACTCCTATGAGGCGCTCGGAAAAATGTCACACCCGCGTGAGAGGTGCGAACGCAGGCAGACCGGGAAGAGAGGAGACAGACACAAGGCGGAGTGAGTCGGGGAGACTCCCTGTCTACTTGCGCAACATAATTATGCATTCAGTCTCGTTCACGGTGCGCTTCTCACTTGAGAGCCATCGAACACGACGTTCCTTCGAAAGACCTCATGATCAAATGTGTAATGTTGAATATTTAGGTATATCGAAAATCTTCTGCAGGCTCCGCACTCCACCCTCTACATTCCCCTGTTTATGTATGTTTGTGTACTGGTCCCAGGGGCGCTCCTAAACCTCTGGAGGCCAGAAAGATTATGCAAACCCAACCCCAAAAAAACAGGAAGATGGATCAGCAGAAATGTTGTTTGTTAAGTAGTTGATGCATATAAAATGAAAAACAAGCAAAATGTATTTTAAAAAATAAATAGATGGAAATACACCAAAACACAACAATTTTTTTTTTTTAAAGAACTAATTGCTGCCACCTGTGTTAAGCATGCTTCATTTTGTTGTTGGTATTTTTGACAACAAGCCTGTTAGTCAAGGGCCCCATTCGGGAGAGTCTCGAATCTTGATGTGTCACAGTGACTATGTTTACATGCAGGCAATAACCCTTTTAAAACCAGAATAATGGCAATATTCGGGTTTTGTAAGGCCGTACAATAACCCGAATATGCTCTTTTATCCGGCGTATTGTTTTTTCGCTGTGCGCATGCTCTCTCTTTCCTTCTTCGTCTTCTTTTTTTCTTCTTCCTCGCTTATTTGAATTTGCCAAGAATCTTGGTCTTTGTAGTAACTAGTAACTAATTGTATGTGCAGCTCTGTCCCATGAATATACTGATTTCTCAACTGCGTTTTCACGTTATTTTGTGTCTCTACAGCGAAAATGCTTGTGAAAATGTTTGTGTCTATTCACACATATATACGAGTATATAAATCCGTGCTTCTGGCGTGCAACCCACCGGAAATACTCAAGCCGGTGTGAACAAACATGACGGCGCAGCAAAGAACCACACATCAAATGCTTAATTTCATGTGACATCACAGATAATTTCAATTAAAGGTGAACTCAGCAAAACGCGAAATTGAATTTATTAATGCGCTGACCAATAATGGTCTAATCATGTCACATGGCAACTTTTAAATTAATAGAGGCCAACATTACTCTTACAAAAACTTCACAAAAGTGTTTTGTCCCAGCAAACATAAATGAACGCTTCCATGGTGCACAAGTGGCACTGTGGTGATAAAACATCACATGGCCACTAATGACACGGGCTGACCAAGTCCGCGTGAGCCACCCGGCGGCCGCTCACCAGTTGCCATAGTGACATGACCTCGTGGGGGTGCGAAGCCCAACGTCACGTCCCCACTTTGTCACACGCCCAAAAATGTCAAAACCATTCAAACCAAATGAAATAACAGTACAAATCTAACCGCTGCACCCTTGCAGGTCAGACTCATCCAAAGACAGTTTTCATTGTAAGTCTAGCGACAGTTTACAGTTTTCAATGATTCAGTGAGAGGAAAAGCACAAAGATAATTGAAGGGGACTAAATTTAATTGCATTTCAATAATTCATTTTAAAATAATCAGTGAGTGTTAAAACAATCCATAAATAAGAATAATACTGCAAACTTCTAAACAAATGACCAATTATTAATATATTAATTAATTATTTTGCGGTTATAGAAAGGTAATGAGGCTACCCATTTTTTTGTCAGATTTTGTAACTTCAGCTCTTTAAATACAGCATATCAAAATATTTACACCAAATTATATATTTGGCTATATCGTGACCACTTCTGGTTAATTGAAAACCATGACATTTAGTCATTTATTTATTTATTGTAAAATTCTGTATCATTTACTCACTGGATGGAATCATATCATGTGCATGTGTGTGTGTGGGAGGGGGGTCTTGTTTTTGTTACAAAGTGGGGCCAACATTCTGGGATTTCACAGAGTTGTGGTGCCCACCCGACCATGTGGGGCCATTTTGCTGGGCCCCACAATTTTAGACTTCTTTTTGAGGGTCAAGACTTGGTTTGAGAGTTTAGGTTTGAATTGGGTTATGGTTGAAGTTATGGTAAGGAATGGCGGTAGGCAATCATTTTTGATGGTTGGGGTTAGGGGAAGGGGCTAGGAAATGCATTATGTCAATGAGATGGCTCCACAAAGATAGTAAAACAAACCTGTGTGTGTGTGTGTGTGTGTGTGTGTGTGTGTGTGTGTGTGTTTTCTACCAGATGCCATAACTTAGAGAGACCGGGGCTAGTTGTATCACTTTTTATACTTTTATATATTTCTTGAAATCAATACATCATATATAAATTAAATGTATATCAGATGAAAGACCAAATTCTTAGGTATATTTTTTGTATTCATGTCATTTTCATACTTTGTATCAGTGCAGAGTTATAAGCCATCAAATACAGTAGAGGGAGTGAACATGTGACATGTTGCCCCACCAATAGATAAGTCGCCACACCATATGGGGTAAGATGTCACACTGGACTTTGCAAATAATAAAACAAGGACAAAAATGTCCTTTTTCTCCTGTTTTTGTTGTTTGTTAATTGTTTTTATAACGAGGGAAATTGTTTATCATTGATTATCATTGATCTTGAAAATTTACCATATAGAGCAAACTTTAACACAAAACATTATGAAATAGATTATAAAGTCCTTATGAACTGCTGGCATGTAGGTCATAGCTCTCAGCCTCAAATGCCTGTTTTGTAGGGGTATTAGAAAAAATAGATTTGGCAATATATCACGATATTACAACACGCAATTCTCGAATCAATTCGATATGCGGCCGAATCGATTTTTAAACATCAATTTTTTTATGGGAATATTCAATAAAATGTCTTACGGGCTGGTTAGGATTGATGCATTAAGCATGGAAGAATGTTATATTAATGGAACATTAAGCCTTAATATTGTATTTCAGTGCTGTTCAAACATGAAACAGACTGCAACCTGATTTGTTACATGCAGTGGCTCAGTTATAAGCTTGAATTTTCAGATAAATAAATAAATTCTAATACAAATCTTACAGTGTACATGTACAAGTTTACTGATTAGTATTTTCCAAATTTGAGTAAAAAAAAAATCCCAATAATCAATTTATAGATTCGCATCAGGTTTAATCGGTATCGAATCGAATCGTGACCTATGAATTGTGATACGAATCGAAGTACTAGCCAGGTACTAGGCAATTCACATCCCTACTGTTTTTCTTCCCCTCAACTGGAAATTTGAGATTAAATTCAATTTAATAAATAAATAAAGCATTTTGGTTCATAGATGGATGGTTCACCATGAAATTTAAACCAGTCCTAACGAGTGGGCATATTGTAGTTCCAACAACTGGAAAAACAATTTTAAACAACGAAACAAAACCTGGCAAACTAATTTCCTCTGAAGACTAAAACTCTGAAACTAATTTCATCATCTGAAGAACAATTCTGACATAGGTAAACTGAGTTGCCAGAGGTGCATTTTTCATCTGCCCAGTCTTTGCATATGTGACAACAAACCCCAGAATGACTGAGACAAGTTGCCCTAAACTACCATGGTGGCTAATTATTGGTCTAGTTTTAAGTTAGCTTAAAATAGAGCAGTGACTGAGGAATGACAAGATGTCTGAATCTCTCCTCTAACAAGTTCACATGATTTGCTACTAGAATTTGTTTATTTATGACGCCTATTTCAAAATATATTAAGTTGAAAAAAATTACTTTGGGTTGTGCAAAACAGATAACTGGCACTCATGTCAGCTCATAATGTGCTATTCTCTTACACAAGCCCTGACCATTTATACGAAGACAACTAGTATTCCACTTTTTCGTTGCGCCCTCTGGTGGAGAAGAAAATGGCAATGTGACAACTTACCTGTGAACTAGCCACGGTCTTCCTATTTTTGGACAAGGGTGCAATTTCGTGTCAATGGACGCAAATGGCTCTGTTAACCATGGAGAAGAATTCCATTTTAATTTAGGAAGTGGAAGCTCCCTCTGCTGGCTGCTGAAAGACGATACTTGCAATATCGGGACGGTACAAAAATGTAGTACTGTACTATACATGATAATGCACTGAGCTGTAAAATACGCCTCGTCCAAACTAACCGGATTTTTTTTTTAAACGTCTTTTATATCAATGAAAAGAACGGATGTTAGTTAAACACATTATGCACTATTTTCAGGTAAGTAGCAAACACCAAAAACTAATCTAAAAAACAGTAAACAATGTCAACACAGGAACAAAAAATGGCCACGAACAAGCTGAAGTAGTAAAATTGAATAAGGCATGAGGGTTAATACATAGTACACAAACGAGTGGAGAAGAAAAAGTCAAACATCGAGAAGAGTCCTTTTCCTTCCAATTTAAAATATCCGTTTGCACTACCAGCCGCCAGGGGGCGCTGAGCTTTTGCCGGCTAACCGGTTTGCAAGCCACTCGGGCCTTTGTTGACGTTCTTCCGGCGCTCTAGTCGCCTCGCTCCCTCCCGATGCTACCCGGTCGGGCTTGGCTGTGGGAGCGTAATGGCGGTGCACCGGGGACCCTCAACGAAATGGCTCTTCACCCGGGAACAGCTTGAAAACACGCCGTCTCGACGCTGCGGGATCGAGGCTGACAGGGAACTTTCTTACCGACAACAAGCCGCCAACCTAATCCAAGACATCGGCCAGAGGCTCAACGTGTATCCTTTTGAGCCACAGGCTGGCTCAACTGATAACGGGCTCGCTATGTTAGCATTAGCTCATAAAAGTGTTAGCGTTGTATATATTATTCGTACTTGCGATATACATATAAAGGACTCAATCTACATTTTCATTTAACCTTTGGCAAACGGGCAAGTTAAATACACAAAGTGGTCTCTCACCGAACCTACACGCAACTTGCCGGTGACGTCCGGGCCTTAACGTTAGCTTAGCTTTTGTTTTGGGCCTTTCATTGTTAGCGTACACAATGAGGTAACCGACGCAGTATCTGATCACTAGCAGTTAAATCTTCCCGTGGAGTGAAGCGAAAACTTCATGTTTGCAATATTTGGATTGGAAGGCGTGTGTATTTTTTTACGTCTGCACCTGCCAACCACTGAAATCAATGTACAGAAAGTAATGTGTTTCTTTGTAAACCGGTTTCGTATCGTCATCACGTTTTGTCCCCCTTGACTGTGCGCCCAGCTCTCAACTTATCATAAACACCGCAATAGTGTACATGCACAGATTTTATATGATTCATTCTTTCACCAAGTTCCACAGAAATGTAAGTACGGAATACTGATTTTGTTAACATATGATGCGGTACAATAATGACATTAACAGACTGACATTTGTCGTCATAGATTGTCTCCCAAACAACATTGTTCCTGGCAGCTAAAGTTGAGGAGCAGCCCCGGAAACTGGAGCATGTCATTAAAATAGCTCATGCCTGTATAAACCCCCAAGAGCCTGCCCTGGACACTAAAAGCAATGTGAGTATGACATCTGGTTTGCACGTAGCGTGGTGCGCTTGGTTGGTTTTGTCTTCTTGAGGAAAAGGTTAAAGGTGTTATCTTGCTTAGAATCAAACTGTGATTGAAAAACATATCTGCTGAGATTACCATTAAAAAAAAAAACTAAATTCCATCTCAGTTTTCATATTCAGTGACCCTCTTCTACATTGCAGGTGACCTTTGGCACACTGGATTATTATTATTATTTTATTTTATTTTTTTTATCGTCTTGTATGCTAGGGTTGCACTGCTACTGGAAAAGATCCACTCCACCTTGTCATCATGATACCATGTATTGGTATTTTAGAAAATACAGCTACAGTTACTCCCCAGCTCTGTGTCAAAACTGAGTGGTATGTGTGCAAGATGGGGAATTATGGCTACAAACTGTCGCACTTCTTGTGGAACAGCAAGATGCACACGTTTAGGGTTCTACATATGAGATGGCCTAGGGCCACTGCACGACAGTGTTAAGCAACCTGGACTGTGCCGAAATGCCAAATTTCATAAATAAATACGATTGAATTAGCACTTTCTTGCGTTTTTTAATATCATTACTATACAGAGCCAGTGCCGGTGGCCACCACGCAAAAAGGCTTAATGTAGGACACTGCCCAAACATTATTTTATTATGATTCTGATTACTATTGCATTTGTGTAGTAAGAATTAAGCAAAATAAGTCATCAGTGGTGAGGCAGTGCCAATTTAGTAGAAAATATTATCAGTCAGTGACCAAAATATGTGAAGTAATGTCTCGATTATCGTAGCGCCTTGCCTTACATTTGAGGAAGCAATCGCTAAAGTTTGTTTGAAAAAAAACAAACACATGCACTAAATGTTCAATTGACTGATTTTACAAGTCACTGTTGTGCTGTTGTCACTTTTGAAATTAAAATACTCCAAAGTGTTCCAAAACACATGTCCACTAGTAACAACAGGCCCACTACAACTATCATCACATGAACGTTGCCCACCCGCTGCCCATTGGGTGGGCACGGCTTTAGCTAATTTCTGTCTTTGTAACAATGAACATTAATGTTGTTGTAGCAGTCGTTTGGGAAATGAACATAATTGTCGTACTGTTCGTTGCCTGAAAACGTAATCATCGTGCCTGGCCGTTGTATAGGTTGTCACTTGATGAGCAAACTTGCAAATAGATGGGTGTGTTTTACATAGCTCCTCTTTTTTGTCAACCAATCACCCTGTAATGCAAGGGAAGATGTTGTCTTGTTTTTGTGGTTCCTGTATGGACAAATATGTGTCGTACAACTGAAATTGAAACGTTGCAGCTTGATGGAAAGACAGGCATTTTTGTGCCATCCCAGCTCTTGTGTGGATGTGATTTTCAGCCTTTTGTCTTTTCACTCCAGTACACAAATCGTGAAACATTATAGAAAGATTGAGGGGAGTGACATTTTGTTGGCATTTATGTCATGGTGCGACAATTCCATTCCGCTGCGAGCCGGGACAGGGGCTGTGCTAAGTGGAGGTGCATCAGCAGTCGTTACTGGCCCGACGGGGGTGCGTCAGGGCTACAAAGGCTGGCGCTAACGATTGCAAAGCACGCGACCCCCAGGAGACATTCGGGGCCGCAAGGTGTGTCCAAAATGTCGAAGATCAAATGTGTCCTGCAATTCACATGACCAAGTCTGGCTTTCCCCAGCGTTTTATTAGCCCACCACCCCCACCCCCATGGCTACAAAAATTACATTACATTATAATTACATTAGAGTATTTCCTCATTCAAACACAGCATTTTGATTACATGTGCCAATCTACCAATCAGTAGTGTATTTCTTGTAATGTGGACACATGGGATACGAAACCAATCACAAGTATACTAGAAGAAGGAAAGTGGCGAGGGCGCTGTCAGCCCAGATAAGCGACACGCCTATGTATAATTGACCCAGAAGTATATTTTGGCACAAAGGCTCATTACTTTTATAGTGAGAGCTGTGAGACAAGACCATGACAATATCAAGGCACTTTTAATACTGCGATATTGTGATATCGTAAATACGGTGGCATCCTTATGTATTAGTATGTCAACAAGTATGCACCAATCCACCTCTTAGCTAAATCATGCGCTGTCATCACTGGAAAATACAAGCTTGCTCGCTCTCTTTCTCTGTCTCTCTCTCATTTATGCACACACACATCAGCATTAAGCGTTATAAATAGGTATGCCATGGCAGGCATTGTAAATGGTAAAATAAACACATGGCATAACTTTAGAAGAGTTTGTAAGCAGCAAGTGTGGGTACGTATGTACAAGCCATGGCAAAAATAATAAAATCACTGTTCCTGGAGTAGTATTATTTGTTGCTTTATGTTTAGTTTTGCACAAAAAGGCAAATCATGATGTACAATAAAGTTTTTACAGAATGTGCCTGCAGTCTGAAACCCTTTCCACAGAGTGGAGAATGATGAATGATTTCTTGCACTTTTTTTTTTTTTAAATAATGTTTTTATTTAAGAAGAATATATCCATATTTTTTCATCTGAAAATCTTGAGGTCGGACAACTCATCTGTAAACTGAATATCAAGTTGTGCCTTCACGTAGTCCTAGTAACAAGTTGACCAGTACTGGGGTCTACTAGAAGACCTGCAGTAAAATAGATGAAAAGGCAGAGAAGATCCCCAACTTATTTCTACTAATAGTCGTCGTTCTCACAGAGCATAAAGAATGCAGAACTGTGCCAGCGAGTCTTTCATTTCCTCAAAGTAATATTATCTATTTTCTCCCAGGCGCTGAGGGATACTTTAAAAAGTGTTTTAATAAGTTATTAAAGCATGTGGCGGGGCTAAATCTATTTTGAAACATGTTCTCTGTAATAGTTTTGCACTGTTGAGGAGTTTTATCTTCTGTGTGTGTCTGTGATTACCGTCATTCCCATCAGAGAATCAATATCCGCAATTTCCCACAACATATAGACAGTTGATAGTTGAGGGGAATTTATGATGTGTGGTCTGATGCCTTATTGTTTTCCAGGCATTCCATCAGCTGTCACAAGAGCTCGGAGGACTGGAAACCATCGTCCTGCAAACCCTGGGTAAGCTCAAAGCGCCATCACTGCTTTTCACGCATTCACATTTGCGTTAACTGATAAATTAATCACAAAAAAATATCGCATTAATCATGAATTAACGCAAATTAATTGCACTTTTAATTTTGTCCATAGATGATCCTTTAGCATGACAGCGGATGGCTACGTTTAAGGTAGCACAGGTTGTGTTTGAGCAATAAACATAATTACATGCATTAAAGTAAAGCATTTAATAAATGTTTGCGTATCATATTTAGAATATTTGTTCGTACCAAAATACTGGGGTCATTTTTTTTCCATTTTAAATTATGCAAGTAATTAACTGATTAGAAAAAGAGCAGGTTGAGCATGTGCAGTGGATCAAAAAATGTTGACGACATCCTCATAACATTAAATGTCAAAATAATTAACACATAACCCGGTGCTCTTCAAATTTGGCGGGGGGAAATGTTGATTTAAAAAAAAAAAAAGCCTTTTTTTGTTAAGCAAGTAATCGTGATTAATCAAAATTCTAAGATGTGATTAATCTGATTAAAAAATGTAATAGTTTGACAGCTCTATAAGCTACACACATTAGCGTGTTGTGTTGTTGCTCAGTTACGGCCGACAGTAACTGTGGCATTAAAGAGTTGTTGTTAGTTCACTGCTTGGCTTAATCATTCCACAAACGCTACAGTATTAATGCTTTGACTGCACTGGGCATAGTAGAGATTTCTCTGAAAACTTAAAAGTTAAAAAAATATAAAATAAAAATTTGTGATGGAAGGAGGGTGTTCTTTTCCTTGGAAACTTCATTGCACTGTCTGTAATAAAACTGTTGGCGTGCATTGCCGAAAAGCTCTATTTTTGTTTCATCAGTCTACAGAAGATTTTCCCAAAAGAATTGTGGTTTGTCCAGGTACTCCTTGGCAAAGGTTAGCCATTCTTTTTTATGTCTGTCTCAAGAATGGTCTTCGCCCATGAAGCCCTATTTTTGGCTCAGTGTGTGGCGTATGGTGCTTCTTGAAACCATGATCCCAGGCCGTTCCAGGTTGGCTTTCAGGTCTATGGATGTTTAACGTGGTGTTTTTTCCACCATTCGCACCAACCGCTGAAGACTTCTGTCATCAATTTCTCTTGCCCCCCGCCCCCCATCCATGGGGGTTCTTGACAGTGCTCGTCAAACCTCTTAACAACATTACGCGCTGCTGAAACAGGGCTACCAAAATCTTTGGATCATTTCTGATATCCTTGGTTTTGATGATTGTTACAAAAGAAAAGGGGATAACAGGTGGCTTTTTAACACATCAAAGTCATCATTCATTGGTTAATTCATGTCAATTGAGAACAGACAATTTAGAACCGGGAATTCTCATTTGTGATTTACCAAAGGTGAGTCACAATGTGTTTCTATACTGATTTACAGGAAAGGGTGCCAATACCAGTGACAGAGGACGTTTAAGGATTTCTATTTTTAATGCCCATTGTTTATTGTTTTAAATTGTTTTTTAATCATTTGGTCTTTCCGTTAAAATAAGTTCTCCATAAAAATAAAATGTTTTAGTTAACATTTTTTTTTCAGAAGATATACCACTATTATACTTTACCTTCATGCGTGCCAATAATGGTGAGCAGGACTGTAACTTTCAAGCACAACTGTCTATTGATGATGCAGATCACTCATTCTCTTGAATGGCAAGATGGACACAACTCGAGTACATCTGTACCACAAGCTTCGCTATTTTATACTCAGGTTTATCTGAAATTATAAATATGGTTAAAGGGAAACTCCAGCCCTGATGGCCCATTTTTCACTCATAAACTCTCTATGTATTTTTTCATAAAACTCGCAAAAAAAAAAATGCCCCTTTTGTAATAGCCAGTATAGTTAGCAATCTCGTGAGACATCTCGTGGGATTTGTGTCTCATATCATGGCATTTTTGCCTGGTAATTCAACGTGGATGCCCATGGATAGCATTTCCATAGTGCTCGGTGAAGGCGGACATCTTTTTCTTTGCAAACGCAAACCAGGACCGTTTCTTAATATGCATTCTTGTCCATACTTATGTCCTTGTGATTTTTTGAAACGTCATCAGTTGCGGCCCAAGTAGTACAGTATTGCTCCAATTGCAAGTACGCAAAAAGCCATTAGGGTCGAGCAAACGGACGGAATACCCGGATTGTATGCTTCCTGGTTCTGACGCATTACCGTAACTGTGTAGCACGTGACTAGATTTTATATAATTATGAGTAATATATTAAAGAAGTATTATTTGAAATTATGCATGGGATCTATCCAATTTAGGATCAAATGGGGGGGGGGGGGAGTTCTGGAAAGACACCGATGTGAGTTGCAGGTTTTTTATCTGATTCTCCTGAAATTGTGGTACATCTATAAAAAAAAAAAATGAATATATCGTAAATCATATTTAATATATATTAACATATTTATATATAATATTGTAAATTGCAGTTGTTAAACTAAGTTGTGTAAAAAAGGACTAGATTTAATAAAGTTGTACTTAACACGTTAAATATTTATTATTTACGCTCATAAAAGGGGAGGAATACTGTACTTAGAAACTTGATGCTGGTGAGGGGCAGCAATGCACAGGCCGTGCCTAGTCTGCCGGAAATGAAAGAAGAACAACAAATGTGATGCTCCTCCGCTACCATTTGTTCTTGAAGTACGAAATGCATCTTGGGATATTTTGTCAGCCAAGCCTTCACCAAGCGCCAACCGATGGATCCTTGGTTTAAGATAGCAAAAAGAACGACATCCGGAAATTCTGTGTGGTCTTTGCTTATGCATACTTCCGGTTGGAAGAGTACTTGGGGCGCCACTGATGGCGTCTCACCAAATCACAAGGACGTAAGTAAGGTTTTTAACCAATGTATGTTGTACAAACATTTTGAAACATCAACTTAGTAGTACAAATTCATTGAAAGCTAGTCACATGATTAAACTGTGATGAATTGCCGAAATACGCCAGCGAGATACACGTGCATGTCAAGTACATTCTTGAGACCGGGCTTACCAAGACCTGACTCATTCCCTCACAAGAACGTACTCTGTCTTCTTGTTATTGAGAAACAGTCCAGAAGTACATTGGCTGAAACCGGAAATATGCCATCGGAAACCTGAAGTGCTTTTAGCAATAATACTTTTCCTTTAAACATGAATAAAATTTGTAATTATCCCTCCAAACAATTATTAAACCTTTTTTAATGCTAAATAAGTATTTTTAAGCTTATTGTTTTAAGCCAAAAACCTTAAGGCTGTTAACACAACTAGAAATACGGTACAATACAGCTATTCTTATTATTAAGTTTACTAAGACTACGTTCACATTGCAGATCTTAATGCGTATGGTCTACTACATAAATGACCCATCTGCGTGTCTAAGTTCCTAATATCACCACCACGTGTCATCTTTATACTTCATGTTTCAAGTGGGTTTAAATTAAAGTCAAATATAAAGTCACAACTGTTACTCAAATCAACTTTGCTGATTCACGTACGTCTCCCGAGCCGTGGGGAATTCGCGTCAAGCATAAATCAAGCTTAGAGATGCAATATGGAACTTTTCCCCAAAAAATAACTACAATAAGCTTTTTGTTTGTCTGCGGCTGTGACGTAATGTGCGTAGTGTGTATGTGAAGAACGTTATGTGCAGTTTCATTTTTCGTCAGCAGCTGGCAGTAGCGATTCAAAATGGAATATTCTATGTTCAGTAGCTTTAACGCCCCCCACCAGAGGGGCGCGCATATTGTACATACTGTTGATGATGTCGAGGTCGGATATATGCGAGCTGGCCGTTCAGACTGCGGTCACATTGCAAAAATTTGGATACGTATTCAATCTAGGACCACATATGAAAGTGACCCAGGTGGGATATGAAAAAATTTGAATTGAGCCGTTCAGACTGACATAAAAAAAACTCAGATACAGGTTGCATTTGGGCAAAAAAATCCGATCTGTGTCACATATGTGTTTAGAAGGTTGGGAACTGTGTGATGGGTTAATTATAGCTCAGTAGATGTATAACTCGCTCACAAAAGTTTATGTATGTATGTATTTATTTTTATGACCTCTACTTTGCGGAAATTCACCTATGGTGGAAGGGCGTGGAAAGTATCACCCGCGAAAAGTGAGGGAACACTACATACTGTATTTCAATGGCTTGGCAGTTAGCAGTGCACGGCTGGCGGCTTTGTGTAGCTCGCTTAAAATTCAATGTGGATGTTGTGTGTGTGTTTTCTCTGCAACAAATCCAACTTTCATGTTTTGATGTCTCTCCCTTCACTGTCGTTTTCAGGTTTTGAAATAACAATAGATCATCCACACACTGATGTTGTGAGGTGCTCCCAGCTAGTACGAGGTAAAAATATTTTTAACGAACGATTGAGTGTTGTAAAGGTGATATTTTTCTTAGCGCAGGTGCAATTTGGGAACCACGTTTGTCTTCTACAATTGCATGAATTGTGAGTTAAAACATATCAGGGGTGTCACAGGTTCTCTAGATTCAAAGCGCCTTTTGCACACCTTTTGGTAGGAAGACACTCACAGCTGCATTGGATCAATATTTTCAGGCTTACGAACAGTGGTAGTCCGACGCTCTGGCCTGCACCAAAGTAAAACAGTTTGATGGGCACATTTGGTCTGGTTTGTTTGATCTTCTCATAAATGTACTCATCAATGCAAGACCTGATTGAAGTTTTCCAAATGAAAATACAATCTGTTGTTTTGAATTAATTTTGTATTTAATAGGCTAAATGATATGAAAGGTTCCTGAAAAATGTTTAAATTGTAAGCACGGGGCTCACATTTTTTTTCCTGTTAAAAGTGACTGGCTGGCGGGCTCCTGTCCTTTGTGTTGGGTTCACTTTTGAGCTCAAGTGAACGTTACGGTACTCGAGTTTGCTGACAAGTGGACCAAGACCTCCATTTATGCGGTTCGGGCCCACTTGTTTGCATTTGGGTGACAGCGTTCACACTCAACTAAATGAAGCACACGAGCAGAGCAGTCGCAGCAGAGGCAATGAAAGTGAAACCGTGACACCCCAAAGAGCTTGACTGTATTGTAGCAACCCATTAACTGGCTTCTAAAACCAACTTTCTCCTTCCTTTTGCAGCAAGCAAGGATTTGGCACAGACTTCCTATTTCATGGCTACCAACAGGTTATTATCCTGTTCCCATTATTGCACTTTAATGACACACTATAGCTTCATGTCCTGCAGGACGCCTTCCTGTGTCCATCACCCTGTGTGCAACTGGACCCTGGGCATGCAGAACCGGCCAGGCTGCTGTATTGTACAAGGGCTTTGGCACAGAGGGGTTGAATGCACAGCGTGGAACGTAGTGGTGTCCTTTACCTCTCACCGTTGTTTGGTACACAGTGCACAGGTCAAAAACACTCAGATGGTAGCCTGAGTAGAGTTTTCACAAGTACTATAGCCTCCTTTTTGAGGCACGTAGTCTTTTTTTTTGTACCCACCAAACTATACTGCAAACTGAATGTGACTTCCAGTAGGGGATATGAATGTCTCGGAAGGTCATTCATGTCCTCACTTTGGTTCTTTTAAGCAGCTCCAAGATGACAAAACTGGTTTCATGGTGCACGCACAAAATGGATGTTGCAGGAAGTCGGCCCTGTTAGACTTAGTTTTCATTTTAGGCCATGTAGCAAATCACTCAAGGATCAAATGTTGTCTAGTCACTATGAGGTCATATGTCAATCCTTCTTTGTACAAAACCAAACTCTTGCTTGGCTTGTGCTCATACACATGGCACTGGACTGTCTCAAATTAATTGTGATGGTTCCACTGTTCCTCATGCATGATAGGATAAGATCCATGCTTGTGTTTATCTGCACAATAGACCCCGATGACAAATATGAAAGGTGATTCCCTGACTCTTTGTCTTTGTATAGCATTGTTTGCAGGAGTATTCAGCACAATGTGCAGGCGTCCTTATTTTGCTTATGATGACATTCACACAAATGAAATGCGCCCCCCACTAACTGAGGGTCGTGCACACAGGCAAGATGCAAATTCTTTTTTGCACGATTTGCACAAAACCACGCTTTTAGCAAGGCTTCCATAAAGTAGTATTTTTGTTTTTCTTTTTGTTTTAACAGAAATTTGCCTCCCATCAGTCATAGTGATAGCTGCTAACTGGTAGCAGTGTACCAGGAACTCGTGCACTGACAAATGTTGTGCATTGTTTGGAACGCTTACGAGGATTACAATTATTCATTTTTTAATGCGTTAATTTATTTATATTTAATTAAGGAGTATGTGTCACCCTTTAGTAAGTGCCTGTTACATGTTGTTAATGTTGACCCTTGTTTCTCTTCACATATGCCTGCTGAGTTACCTATTACAGCTAAGTTATCTATGACAACAGGTGGTCCTTGTCCTCAGTCCTACTGGTTTCGATTTTTTCCCGCTTTCTGGTCCAATATCTTTTTCTTTGCATCCACCATATCAAATCTTTTTTTCGTCACCTGAGCCGCAGTGTGAACCTCAAGTGGCACTGACTGCATTGACCGCCTCTGTGATCGAGGCCCAGGCACGTTTTTCACACACACTTTCCATTAGTGTTGTTTTTCTTGCCGCCACCTCTGACACAATCAAATCCATTACCCTCCGTTGTAGAATTTCTCACTTTAAGTTGTTGGGCCAATCCTCGCCAATCTCATTTTGAAGCGTCAAAAATTTGTCCTTATAGGGAATTCGGACCGTGGTTTATGCAGATTGCATTCTGATTCACTAGCACGCTTAATGGTGAGAACAAAACTGGCCGGTGCGGACGTGTCATGAATCCGACAGGGATTTTGCGTATACCTACACTTAATTTCTACACTTTTATTAGTGAATGAGGCCCAATTTGACTTCCCAGGGAGTCGTTGGGTCTGTTTCCCAGTTTGAAGGTTCCCAATGCTTTGCTGACAGGACGTTTGCAGTGGAGTTTGGGATTGTGGGTGTAGGGGTTCCCATAGAAAGCTTCATTTCTGTTGTTTCTCAGCCTTACATTCCATTTGACCCTGTAGTGATCTAGACATTTAATGAATAAGCTGGTTGAGCTCCACCCACTTTTTTAAATTCAGAATTTAAAAGCACAAAGGTACTGATTGACATTTAGCAAAATATGTTAGTGTTTTAGATGAGGGCTTGTGTATGTGTTTTAGAAGTATTACCATAGTATTCCAAATAAAGCCATTTTCCATCAAACAGTACAGTTTAGTTCACTTCAGTACTTACTTTTTTTTTTAACCGCCCTATTATTAAAAATTGTAAATACTTTCAACCTGCACCTCCACGCTATTGTCAAGATATTAAATGTGTTTGGAATGTTTGTATAGCGTGGAGCTAGACGTAAATCTTTTGGTTGATTGGCGTAGATGCAAGCCTGTACTGACTTTGTCAAACTGAAGTGTTCTGCTTGGTGGAAACTTTGACTGGACGTGTGCGCCTTTAAAAGCGCTCAGCTGACCTGTTTGTCTTTGTCCCGCTGTTGTCGTCTTTCCTGACAGTTTGCACCTCACCACATTCTGCCTGCAGTATCGGCCCACCGTGGTCGCCTGCGTCTGCATCCACCTTGCCTGCAAGTGGTCCAACTGGGAGATCCCCGTGTCGACCGACGGCAAGCACTGGTGGGAGTACGTGGACCGCACGGTGACGCTGCAGCTGCTGGACGGTGAGGGGGCCGCTCCGTCCTGGGACTGGCGTGTCCTGGAGTCGGCCCCTCATGCCACTCTCTGTGTTTGCAGAGCTCACGCACGAGTTTCTTCAGATCCTGGAGAAGACGCCCAGCAGGCTGAAGAGGATACGTAACTGGAGGGTATGCGGACATGGCGCCTTCGCCGGATCTTTTGCTCCACACGTCATGTTGAATTGTTGTTTGCTTTCAGGCCATTCAAGCTGCTAAGAAGCCAAAGACGGAAGGTTCCGCTGTCGACAGTGCGTTCCAGGGGGCATCGTTAGACAGCCTCTCCGGTGTCGCCGGCTCCTTCTTCCCTTCCACCTCAGCGTTGGACTCTGCAGAGATGTCCCTCGGCGCCATGACGGGCTCATATGCCTCCTACCAGCCACTCAGTGACCCTTTCTCGCAACCCCCCCATTCGGATTTCACCATGTTGAAACACGAACACAAAACTGCCGGCAGCTCTGCTAGTAAAGGCCAGCAGCTCGCTGCAAACGCCGCACCTTTTTTGCGGCCGCAGAAAGTCTTAACTCTGGAAAAGTACCGAGAGAAACAGGCGGCGGAGCAGGCTCTGCAGAACGGCATCAAAGAGGAGGCCGGCACAGACGTGTACACGCCGCCTCCCGCCACCTCCTCGCACCATCACAAGAAGCGCGGTCAGACGCTGCCGGGCGGCCAGTCGGGCGACGGCAAGCGCGAGAAATCCAGCTCCAAAAAGACTCGGGCACCCGCTTCTTTTGCCGAGAACGGCTCGGCCACCAGCGAGGAGCTCAAGATGAGGATCAAAGTTTCGTCGGAGCGCCACGGCGGCTCCGATCAGGGAAAAGACAAGCACAAGGAGCACGCCAGTCACCGCCACTCTAAACACAGCCACTCCCACCCGTATTCCCTCAGCGCCAATTGCCGGCTGGACGCCGCCTCGGCGTCGCAGCGACCTCTCGGTAGCCACGGCGGTGACGGTGGCTCAGGCTCCTCCCGAAAGAGGCCTCACCCCGATGGAGGCCACCATCAGCACCACCACCACTCGACCAAGAGCGGCAGGAGCTCCAAGGCGGCCATCAGCTCCGCCCACTACTCGGAGAGCGGCCACAGGGTGATGGAGCACCACGGACACGACGGTACCAACGGCTTGCTGACGGCTAACGGCCAGCACACTGACTACAAAGACACTTTCGACATGCTGGACTCTTTACTAAGTGCCCAAGGAATGAACTTATAACCTCCAGTGTTGTCCACACTACACTTTTACCACATTGAATAGACTTTGAAAGAAAAAAGAAGAGATTTTATTTGTCTTAAGTTATATGGATTTCTCATCGCCCACACTGCTGATGATTTTTGTGAAGCTGTCCGATGGAACAGCATTATGCATCAAGCAGTATGCAACAAAGACGTGTTCAATTTTAAATTTTCTTTTCATTTCATTTTAATGTGCATGTGTGAAGTTTTAAAGCAAAGGGAAGCCGCATAGCGAGTGCTTGCAGCCATCACAGCAGTTTACACAGTTAATTTATGTTTTATTCCAATGTTCCACTAAAAATCTCAGGTCATGAACTTTTTTAATATAAGAACAAATCTTTGGGTTTTACTACCTGCTTGCGTGGAGACTCATCGCCTCATCCGATATGAAGACACCAGAACCTTGGTACCTCCCTGGGGCACAGTCTGCTGTTTTTCGTTGTTGTTTTAGTTACTTTGTCCCTTGCAATCGCCCAAAAGCAGCACATGAGCTCCACAGGCAGACCCATTTTTAGATCCGCACTTGAAGACGATGTGACATCTGTGAAAAGTGCATTTCTGGTCTTCGACTGAAATTGCAAGAGGCCTTTTGATTGTACTGCGAGTCGCACCAACCTCCATGGGTTGTGATGCATGTAATTGTCCGAAAATACAATGTCTGTTACAAGATGGTGTAAATAGGACTGCAGTTCACATTTGCAGTTGCTGGTCAATGCCTTTGATGTCTCTTCAAATCTAAAGCAGACAATTCTCTTCAATCTGTGTATTGGGAACCCAAATAAAGGTGTTAAAGTGACTCATTTTGTTCACTGCGCCTTTGATACTTGAAATGAGGTGAACGGTGTTGTGCTTACACCGAACATAAGCGCTTCAATTCACATTCTAAATGCATGCCTCACTGTGTATATTTTAAGCCCCTCGTTTTTGGCCCCGGCAAAAGTGAATGTGAGAGCAAATGCCAAATCATGCAGATGGTTTAATCCTGGCCTCATAACGTTGGATTTACTCCCCATTGAATTTAAGCCCCTGCTTGCTTGCACATGGAAGATAAAGCAACCTTTTTTTCTCACCAGCTGCCTGTACACTTTCCAACAATTTCCCCCGCACCATTGACAGGTTGATGAACATCAAGAAATCAGGAAATGTTGAAAAATCTGGTTGTCAGTGCCAATGACTCAAATTTATGGCAAAACGTGAATTAGGCCATTAACACTGATGATACTGGCCACCTCTGCTAAAATGAGCAACATCCGTAGTAAAATAAATCATTCAATTATACTCCTGAAATGAAATTAATAGTATTTGATTCAGGCTTTTTTTGTTTTGTTTTTTTAGGGAATGTGATGTACAGTTGATGACTTTAGCGCTGGTCCAGTTCAGCAACCTGAGCTGATTTGTAGGTGGAAAACTTAAAATACAGAGGGGGAAAAAAACACCTACAGCTTTATATATATACACTTATATGTCTAATATCAAGTGTGGCTTGGGAGATAATGGTGGGACTTTTTTTTGTACAAAGATGTGATCTATCTGGACTTTTGTGGCACACTGGTGGGTGGCTGAGGTGGTGTATTTTCAGCGAGCAAGCACCAGGCGAATTTGACGCCCACTTCCTGCTAAAGAGATATACAAACTACAGAGAAAGAAGAGAAGGCCACCTGTAAACAACTTAATCCAAGGTTTGATTACAGCGCAATGGAAATACTTGACTCAAATGAAGACAATCACAATTGCTGTATTTAAAGTATTTCACAAAAGTGAACACACCCCTCACGTTTCTATAGATATCCAATTCTATCTTTTCATGGGACAACAATGAAGAAAAGACACTGACACAATGAAAGGTAGTCACTAGTCAGTTTACAGCTTTCCCTCAAAATAGAACCATTAATAACTAAACCCCTGGCAACAAAAGTGAGTACACCCCTAAGTGAAAATACCTAAACTATCAATATTTTGTGTGGTCACCATCACTTTTGCAGCACTGCATTAACTCTTGGACATGGAGTTCACCAGAGCTTCACAGGTTGCCACTTGAATCCTCTTCCCTGTTCTTCATGATGACATCACGGAGCTTGGGCATATTCAAGACCTGACGCTCCTCCACTTTTCGAATTTTGACCTGGGTGAAGAAATTAACTAACAAAATGATTTCTAAATAGCTACTTTTCAACCTGAATACATTATAAGATATTTTAGTGTTTTTTTGTGCAAATATTCTTGTCTAGTAACTGAGCGACCTTGTGTCGCGTGAGTCGTGACAACCTCTTCTAGAAATACCGTTCGTAACATTATCAACAACAATATCGTCGTCGTAAATTGAGGACCATATAGGCTACAGTGTGACCTGTCCTCCATTGTACAATTCTCGAACCACAAGCCATGTCGCGCTGTATCCACTAGAGAGCAGTGTTGTTTTTGGCTCTGATTTCCCGCTACCGGGCGGCTTGTGTCCAGTAAAACTCATTTTCTCACTTTCAGAGGAATTTATTTTTGGAGAATTGAGGAGAGGGGGGTGGGGGGTCTACGTTGAATAACCTTGAAAGGCAGGCTGGCTGTTTCTGATGCCATGAATCCAAGGTGCCTCTCTGCACACATTGCGATCCTCGCCCGCGACTAGAAGCATTTGGATGTGATCCATCTAATTAACACATTCTGAGAAGTGTCGTTTCATCAGCGTAGAACAGCAATCATATTCAAATTATAGAAAAAGTATGAACAATTAAAAAGCACCGAAAGCCCATTTTAACTTGAATCTCTTGATACCGTGTTTATGGACTGTCAATAAAGTGAGACGCTGGTTTAAAATCTCCTCTTTTTTTTCTTTTCATTTTTTTTTTTTTAAATTGAATGTCCTTGAATGGTGCGCACATTGTTTAGACGTGTATAGTTTTAATTTTCTACTTATAACAGCCATTTATTTAAAAAATACATAAATAAAATAAATGCTTAGCTTCTGATTGTTATTAAAAATTTTGTCAGATTTCTTTGACAACCTGATTAAAAAATTATAATATTGTGGGATCGTGTTTGTCATGGGAAGCCCAGGCAGCAGCTGTCATTTAAAAGGAAACCGACAGAAATAAATGGACAAATACATAAATAACCACACAGCGAGAGGGACCAGTCCATAAAATGTCTTGTCCCCAGTCATCAATAATTGACCATCTTGAACATTTGAGCTAATTATGGTGCTCCAGTGACCTATTTGAGTGGGGTCCTGTCACATGAAAGCTGGAAGCTGCACAGGGAGTTGACGCTGGTGCCTGTTTAAATCAAACACACACACGCGCGGATGCATGCATAAACATGATGTGCTACAGTAGCTCTCACAAACACATGGTGCCCGTGTGGCTTGTATGGCCTCTTCGCCGGCCCTCTCTGCATTTCATTATTCTGCTGTTCAAGTATACTCTATATTCCGCTGTCACTACCTGACGGAAATGACTTCAGCAGAGACAAATCTCATTCCTGGTTTGATTCAAAAGAGGCAGAAATACAACACAACCTAAGGGACATAGCTGGCTTTTTGTCCCATTCAGCTGCAAAGTCATGCGATATCTGTATGTCTTATCGTCGCGTAACAAAGGGTGATACAGTCCTGAAAAGTTGTTCCTTGTTCGGGAAAGCAGAAAAAAAGCAACAAGCAAAACCAGAATGAAAACAACAGCACCAAGAGTATCTATCACATAACAACATTAACGTTACAGTGGATTTGCAGTATACAGTATGGTGAAGAGATGTAATAGGCTATGTAGTAAATAGGAGTCAGGGCAGAGCCGTGAGCGATGGCAGCGGCTATGCAGTGCCAATCCTCTATGTAAACTAAACTTTAGGTGCAAATGAGAGGACAGTCGGGGAAGATGAAGCGATCACATGTGCTGTGAATAGCAATTAGAGAGTGGCCCCACACCAAGCCACTAATTCCCACAGGCATGTGTCTTGGAAGACATGCGAGTGCATCAATTAACCCTGTTGCGGCTGCCCTTTCTTTTAAAATACGCAGTTTGCCCCACCGGAAGAAAAAAATCATTTTACAACAGAAGTACAAATGGAAACAGACAGTATACAATATTATTCCAATATTTATCAACTTTAACTGTTAAACTTGAAATATGAAGAAAAAAAAAAGGTAGACAACACAATATTTCTCCCCCCCCAAACATAGTTACTGCAGTTACCTTTATCTCCATTGAAGCTATGTCATTCGCAAATAATGAAATATGTCTGTGTCTTCCCATCGGTGCATCGGTGCGCTTGCTGTTTAGTGATCAGGTCCGCACATTCTACAAGGAAGCCTTCGTTGATGTTGGTTACAATCAAGTGGGTCAACAGGAGCTTGAGGATCGCAGCATCGAAGACGGTCAATCAATGTGACTTGTCTCTCCCTTTCAAGTTTTAACATAAAGGTACATTTACATACATACGCATCATTCCTGAGATTTTGACGCAGTAGTCGCAGTTCTCATGTGCAACAACAACAAATATAAATAAATGAGGTACAGAAACTAAATGTGCAGCAAGTCATGCCTGCTTTCGCCGTTCACTTACTAGCTTGAAAATCAATGATACACCTTTTGGATATTGCTATGAGTTTCAAGGAATGTAATAAACCGTAGCATATCAGTACTCATCCACAAAGTCTACATTTTTCATAAAAAAATCATTCCTCACATACCCCTTTGAGTATTGTTATACTGTCTGATAGAGGGAGTCACACAGACCACTAGCACCCTCTATTGATCTATAGCGGTATAGCACTTGAGTCACTACACAACAAGCCTTTCAGTGGGATTTTCCATTGACTGCTAGCATTAGCACTAGCAATGTTTCTAAAACAATGAGTATGTCCTGTGTTTAAATATAGGCTACATTGTGAGTGATTATTTTTGTTGTGTGTTTCAGTAAACTCCAACTGGGGTGTCATTAACATCTTGAAGCACGCTCAGAGGGCTGAATAACATGCATACAAGGTGCTTCATTCAGGAACTTGGAAACACACAATGCTAGGGTGACCAAATGTGTCCTCTTGTGGGAGCACAGACCATTTTCTTACGTCCTGTTGGGGCGTCCGGGGGTTTTATGAATTCATGAAAATGTCCGGTTGGCATTTTGTGACTAATAGGAGGTGAAGTACACTGTGTAACTGTGACCGATACCACAATTTCAAGGCCGGGGCAAGTGTCCTCTTTTTTGGGAAATGGGAATATGGTCACCCTACACACTGCGCCATTTGGCACATGAATTGTTTTTCTTAAACTAAAACTGAAATTACAATCAATTGCCCAGCTCTACAATGATCTGGGTCCAGCGTAGAGTTTGCCTGACTTGCCAGCACAGAGACTAGCTAACCCTCACTAGCTGGTTTCCCTTCCTAGTGCTAACCAGGACTGACCCTGCATAGCCTCCAAGCTGACAAGATTGTGCATTCTCAGAGTAGTACTGCCGCATGCTAGTTAAACAATAATTCAGTGATAATTGAAGTGTTTCATTTACTGCCATAGTGAATGAGAAACCTTAAATTTATGTCCTTCATCTGTTTTTACTAAGCCCTCTCAAGTTGCTAAAGCGTTGCCTGGAGTCATTTATCACCCAAAAAGTCCTTGGTAGTGCTATTTACTTGAGCTGTAGGAACATATTCAGATGAAACTCTAATAAAAAAGATTTACTATGAAAAGTAAGGCTCGCATTTAGGAAAAAAAAATTGCAATACATTTGTAGATACAGCTAATTTATGACTTGTACTTTTGAAGCATATTGGGAAGTTCTAGGTCATTATGTACTCAACACGGCGGAAGTAATTCTTTGGCTCGTCAGCGTTCAGTGGGAGAGACATGATCAGCGTGTTGCGGCGAAACAAAACGGTTTGGATTACTAGGCCGAGTGGGAGTGTGAGGAGGAGGATGAGTTGCTTATGGAGAATCGGAAAGGTGGGAGTCAAGTCTTTCCAAAGCTGGATTTATGTCGACAGAGCATGGAAATGTGTTGTTCTGCGCTTTGAGCGGCGGGGTGAAGCAGTGCCAAGGCTTGCTTCATTGGTATTTTAAGGTGAACATGCAAATAGCCACTTGTGATCGCTCTTGTTCTCTACAAGCAAAGAGCGCCGTAAAGAGGGGTACACTCATACCAATTCGGAACATCTTAACACATTTTACATCTGTAAAATCCCCACACTTGACGAGGAAAAAATTTGTCAAGGGTACTCCAGATGACGAGATCGAGGTAGATTTGTCTTAACCTTCAACCTTCTGTCATGTCCCTTACATCGTGTACACATGACATCTACCTCTTAAGATGTCTTTGTTCTGCCTGCTTGTGTATGTGCAAATTATGATTCATGGCTGAATAGATTCACTCTCTTGCTGTACTACTTTAAGCATACAAAATTCCCAAAAGCCGTTATTAAAATATCATCTGAATTGGAGATAATCTACTGTGGAGCCACAATCATGGTGTTGCATAATATAAGGAAATGTTCTGCTGCTGTATTTTTTTTAAATACAAACCTTCTTCCCTAGCTGTTCAAGAAAAGTGCTTTTTTTACTCAACAAAGTGCCATGAATTATTATTATTTCTCTGTTTCAGCCACTTTTTTTTATGTATGCAAACGAAAAGTACATTTGGAGCTTAAGTGTCTGCACTGTTGAAGGTCAGAAATGTGTTAAAGTCTCACTATTCCAGCTCACCAGCTTTCTAAAGACTTAAGTGCTAATTTTACAGGTTTACTAGGGCTGGGTAAATTTTTACCACATCAGCCACAGGTGCAGATACAAAACTACAGCATTCATGTTGGCAGTGGTGAGCCATCAGGGCCAGCAGAGCCTATCACAAGCATTGACCCTACATTTACAACCTAAACCTTCATTTGGTAGCATTTCTCTTGGTTGAGCTACTTCCAGTACTTTTATGCGGATGCTAGATGTCTTGTCCAATCAGCTTTCAGCCTACCGTGTTTGTTGGCAAGTCAATATAAAATCTAATCTGCCCAGCACCTTCAGAATCAGCAGTACTGCCCCGTGTGACTTAAACTTAGCATTAGGAATGTTACGCCCTATTCACACTGACTGCGGAACGGAGCGGCATCCGTATGGACGCAGCAAGGAATAGAAAGCATTTGAGTGTGCGTGTCCGTTCACACCAGCTGCAGTGTGGTGTGTATGCGGTGCGGATCGGATGTGGAGCTGCGGAAAGTTTCCGCAAGCTTTCTATTTTTCCCGGATTCCCGGTGAAGAAATTACACAAGCTGGACAGGAAGTCAGGCGTCTGTATCAAGGTAGACCCTGTATATTTCAAAATAAAACCGTTTGCAAACGAATTTTTTGGGGAGGCAGCTTAAGTCGGACATTTAAAAGACACAAAATTAGCTCAGAATAAATAAAACATGACAAAATAACACTATTTAAACACAAAACATACTTACCCATGGTAGAAGAGCCATGGTAGAAGTCCCAGAAATAATGTCCAAAAAGCATATCGATGTGACAACAGGCAAGCGTGGCTATTGTTTACCAATAGCGCTTTATATACATGGTTATTATCACGTGAACTCGACTCTCCAGCATCAAGGTCCGTGATCTTCGGGGTTTCCGGACACGTACAGCTCACGCAACGCACGCGGCGTGAATTGCAGTCCGTGCGAATGCCGTTCGGAAACCGCTCCGCAGTCAGTGTGAATTGGGCGGTAGTGTTTTCTGGAACTACTTACATTTCAAATTTGCCTCAGAAGGTCAGCTAACTGGCCCATAATAATGCCAGCATTTTCCCATCCTCTTATTGGTTGGTCAGAGCAAGCCAAGATTAACTAGCAAAACACAAATACAGGGATCTGCACATATTCATACTTTTAATAATTAGCATCTCTGGTGAGTATGACGTATTTTCAATTAACTTATGTTTTTGTCATATTATCAGAATGTAGCCGCAAGGGGGCACAAGCCATTGTCTTCTTGTGCCGGTCCCAAGCCCGGATGAATACAGATGCTTGTGTCAGGAAGGGCATCCGACGTAAAACTATGGCCAAATCAAACATGCAAATCAAATATATGACTTCCATACCAGATCGGTCGAGGCCCGGGTTAACAACGACCGCCATCGTTGCTGTTGACCTACAGGGTGCCGGTGGATAGTGGAACTGGACTACTGTTGGTCGAAGAAGGAGAGGAGGAAGGTGTGTTTGTAGGAAGAAAGAGAAGAGGAACACCAAGAGTCTAGGACTGAGAGTAGGAACTATGACAGGAAAAAGTAGAGAGCTGGTTGACATGATGCAGAGGAGGAAGGTGGCCATACTGTGTGTTCAGGAGACCAGGTGAAAAGGGAGCAAAGCTAGAAGTTTAAGAGCAGGGTTCAAGTTGTTCTATCATGGTGTAGATAGGAAGAGAAATGGAGTAGGAGTTATCGTGAAGGAGGCGTTTGTTTGGAACGTCCTGGAGGTAAAAAGAGTGTCAGATAGAGTGATGAGCCTGAAGCTAGGAATCGAAGGTGTGATGATCAATGTTGTTGGTGGGTTTGCGCCACAGGTAGGATGTGAGATGGAGGAGAAGAAAAACTTTTGGTTGGACCTTGATGAAATGATGCAGAGCATCCCTAGGAGTGAGAGAGTTGTCATTGGTGCAGACTTCAATGGACACGTTTGTGCAGGAAACAGAGGTAATGAGGAGGTGACTGGCAAGTTTGGTATCCAGGAGAGGAATGCAGGACAGATGATGGTTGACTTTGCAAAAAGAATGGAAATGGCTGTCGTGAATACTTTCTTTCAGAAGAGGCAGGAACATAGGGTGACCTACAAGAGTGGAGGTAGGAGTATACAGGTAGACTACATCTTGTGTAGAAGGTGTAATCTGAAGGAGATCAGCGACTGCAAAGTAGTGGTAGGTGAGAGTGTAGCCAGACAGCATAGGATGGTAGTGTGTAGGATGACTCTGGTGGTGAGGAAGACAAAGACGGGAAAGGCAGAGCAGAGGACGAAATGGTGGAAGTTGAAAAAAGAAGTGTTGTATGACTTTCAGGAAGGAGTTGAGACATGCTCTTTATGGTCAGGAGGTGCTTCCAGATGACTGGACAACTACAGCAAATGTGATCAGGGAGACAGGTAGGACAGTCCTTGGTGTGTCATCTGGAAGGAAAGGAGATAAGGAGACTTGGTGGTGGAATGAGGAGGTGCAGAAGTGGATCCAGAGAAAGAGGTTAGCTAAGAAGAAGTGGGACACTGAGAGGACTGAAGAAAGTAGAAAGGAGTACAGGGAAATGCAGCGTAGGGTGAAAGTAGAAGTGGCAAAGGCCAAACAAGGGGCTTACGATGACTTGTATGCTAGGTTGGATAGTAAGGAGGGATAGACTGATCTATACAGGTTGGCAAGGCAAAGAGACAGAGATGGGGAGGATGCGCAACAGGTTAGGGTAATAAAGGATATAAATGGAAGTCTGTTGACAGATGCCAGAAGGGTGATGGGAAGATGGAAAGAGTACTTTGAAGAGTTGATGGATGAGGAAAATGAGAGAGAACAAGGGGTGACTGTTGTGGACCAGGAAGTAGCAAAGATTAGTAAGGATGGAGTGAGAAGGGCCTTGAAGAGGAGGAAGAGTGGAAAGGCACTCGGTCCTGATGATATACCTGTGGAGGTATGGAAGTGTCTAGGAGAGATAGCAATATAATTTCTGACTGGGTTGTTCAACAGGATCTTAGATAGTGAGAAGATGTATGCTAGTGCCCATTTTTAAGAACAAGGGAGACGTGCAGAATTGTGGCAACAACAGAGGAATAAAGCTAATGAGGCACACAATTAAGGTATGGGAAAAAGTAGTAGAAGCTAGACTGAGGGCAGAGGTGAACATTTGTGAGCAGCAGTATGGTTTCATGCCCCAAAAAAAAAAAGAGTACCACAGATGCAGTATTTGCTTTGAGGACGTTGATAGAGAAGTACAGAGAAGGTCAGAAGAAGCTGCATTGTGTCTTGGTAGATTCGGAGAAAGCTTACGACAGGGTGCCCAGAGAGGAACTGTGGTTTTGTATGAGGAAGTCTGGAGTGGCAGAGAAGTATGTTCAACTGGTGCAGGACATGTATGAGGACTGTACCACAGTGGTGAGGTGTTCTGTAGGTGTGACCGAGGAGTTCAAAGTGGAGGCGGGACTACATCAGAGATCAGCTCTGAGCCCCTTCTTGTTTGCGATGGTAATGGACAGGATGACAGACAAGGTTATGCAGGAATCTCCATGGACTATGATGTTTGCAGACGACTTTATGATCAGTAGTGAGAGCAGGGAACAGGTGGAGGAGAAGCTATAGAGGCATGGAAGTTTGCCCTGGAAAGGAGGGGAATGAAGGTTAGCCGTAGCAAGACGGAGTATCTGTGTGTGAATTGTAGGAACCCAAGTGGAAGAGTGAGGTTACAGGGAGAAGAGACCAAGAAGGTAATCTAAAAGCCTGCAAAGAGGGAAGCAGTCTGGTTGTCATCATCTTTCTGATTTACTGATACACAAATAATTGAAAAATGTCTAGAAATTGAGGATTTCTGATTATTTATTACTTTTCTATATCTATTCATGTTGATAGTAATTTTGTTTATTAAATATCACATCAAGGTCACTGGTGCAGCGCGGTTGTCTAGCGGTTAGCATGTCTGTGTGACAGTTGTGAGGTTCGGGGTTCTGATTGGATTCATAACCCATTTCATTGGCCCACAGGTTCAAAGCATAAGCCACCTCTGCTTCATGCTGGCAACGTGACGTGTCCACAAGTTGTTCCAAACGCGTTGGCTTAGCCAATGTTGAGAACTTATATAAGCGCCGGTGTGAATCTATTTTTACACCCCAGTGCGTCTGCAGTGTGTTCAAGCGTGCAGCCCCCCAAAGTCCTCCAAGTACGCATTGGACACCTCGCCGCTTTCAGCCCACCGCCCAACCGGCCCGTTATCACAGCATTTAATAAGATTTATATCATCACAAAGAATAATTCTGTGTGGGCTGACGGGGAATGTTGCTATATCTAACTCACCCTCCCGCCTGTCTTTTTCACAGCGGCCCACTCGCGCAGTAATTGAGAACCTGGCAAAACTGAATATAGAAAAAGAGGAGTGGGTGTCAAGATGTCCACAGTTGAGTGGCCAGATTCTACCCACTCAAACCCAATTGTGGAAGTCCTTATCAAAAGCTTTCAGTGGACATTTGAGCGTCAGTGTGGATCTGATTAACATATGATGAAAGATGTGTTGCATTTCATTTGGCTTTTCTTATGCATGTCATTTATTTATATTCAGATTTTTCTATCACCCCGTGTCAAGAACGTTCTTTATATATGCCTTCATGATCCCGTAACATCAGCAGTTAAAATAAAAACTTGTCTGGTTTAGTGTTTAATGAATTCTAAATGCCAGGCTACTTTCAGAATTGCCCTCACTTTAACACTTTGTTTGACAATTTGACACCACAAACTTTTGGGCACAAACTTGCGTGTTCTTTTCATTTCTTTTCTAAGTACGAGGTGATAATTATTTTGTGGCAGAAGTCCCAGATCGGGATAAGTAATTGCCTCTGATGAGAAAGAAGCCTCCAAATTCTTGGCCGGCCTTTAAGATTTCACACAACAGTTGGCTTCGTTTGAGTCAGGTGAGGAACAAAAACATGTCCACCACCACACCCACCGTCATATTCACACTCAATATGAACACAAAGTATTTGGACAACCTATATGGATGAGCCTGTGTAAACATCTTAGGCTACCATTTGAGTTGTTGTTTCAACAATTTGATAATGAGCAGAGACAACTAGAATGTCACATACTCGTTTTTGAAAGAAGAATGATGAACAGACTTCATTATGTCGAAAAGAAAACCGTTGGTACGGTTGCCTGCTATGGAGGAGCTATAGGTTCAAGGAGATGAAACATGCAGTCTGGAGAAGGCACTTTTTAAATTAAGGACTGGGCCAAAATATGGACAAATAAAACCCAATAATGTAACCATTTTACCAATAATGTACTGAAGAAGAAAATCCTGACTGATATTGTAACGACATTTTTATAGATAACCTTACATGATGTCAATTCTCTCCTGTTGCTGTTGTGAGGCAGGAACTCATCCGACACGCTACCACTTGAAGTCACAGTGCCCCGTTATACAACAACACTTAAACTCTGATATAACAGTGAACTTAACATGTATTTGATTGCTAAACAATGAAACATGAATATGACATTTATTAAATAAAACAGAACAGGTACATTTAACTGTAACAGCACTCCCAGAAGTCTTCGCACAGAGTACTTCAAGTGGGCGGAGCTTACTTTAACTCTGCAGAGTTGGTTTAACGTTAAATAAATCAACTGTGTCAAACAACTCCAACCTCCATTTAAATCAGACAGTGTTAAAAAAATACACTTTGATGGTTGAAATCAATTGAGAAACATTTAACACCAACATTTAACACTCCAATCTTTACTGTGAATGTAAACGTACTGTAGAGCTTTGGACTGAAAAGGAACATATATTTCACATTATCTGCCAAATTTTACATGATCAATTTTGAGGGGGAAAAAATGACCCACCTGAAAATGCAATAAATCCCCAATAATGTAATAAGGTATTGCGTGATCAGTAAAAATCTCACTACAACATCAGTCAGGTTACATTAGTGATGAAATTATTATATTATTGGGCTTTATTATAATTTTGACCGAGTTAAGTGCAAAATGTATTCAATTTCCGGGCATCAATACATTTTTAGGAAATTATTACATTACTGTATAAGGTGTTACAGAGACCTACAGAAATGGTTTAATTGCAGTGATTGCCTCTAAGATTTCTGTCCAGGGCACAAACATTATTTTTATACAGGCCAGTTTTTTAGCTTCTACATTATTATTATTTGGACTCCAAAAAAAATGTCTGCCACTTTTTTTTTTTTAATTAATCATCCCTTTTGCCAATTTCTGTGATTATTCTGTGTTTTTTCTTTCAGTAGGAGATGTTCTTCCACAGCAAGCTACACCTTAACTTATTCACTGCCATTGACGGCTATAGATGTTAAAAATTCATTTGAATTATTTCTATTAGTTTAACATTTTATTTCACTTTTGTTAACAAGAGTATGAAAACCTAGAATTTTTTTTATTGAACATTTACAACAGATATAAATCTGTGATTAATCGTGAGTTAACTATTGAATCATGCGATTCATTACAATTAAAATCTTTAATGGCCTGACGCAATTTATAGATTATTAAAAATTCGGGGCGATTTTTAATAGTAATTAATCGCATGACTTCAATAGTTAACTCACGATTAATCACACATTTTATATCTGTTCTAAATGTACAATCAAAAATCTAGGTTTTCAAACTCTTGTTAACAAAAGTAGAAAAAAAGTCAAACTAATAGAAATAGTTCAAATGAATTTTTGACGTCTATGGCAGTGAATGAGTTAATGAACCATGGTTTGACTGCAACAGAAAAGGGCCTTTCTAAGGCAGTTCCCACAAAGCTGGAAGCACACGACGACTTGAATCCATCGCCTGACGGACGCATTAAGAGGCATCTTTTCTCATTTACATTTAATGAAGACAGCTTAATCAAAGACTGCAGCAGGAAAGGGAGAAAATACTTGTTGACAACCTGCCGCAAGGTGAGACAATGTTTCTCGCTGCTTGTATAGGATGCTGTTGTAACAGTGCAGAGCTGTTGTGAGACTGTTGTTGCAAATGGCCTCCTTCTCATTAGATGAAGGGCTGACTGTCCTCATTAGAGCCGGAAGCATCGTGATGGGAACGGCCTCTCCTGAGATGACCAAAGGTGATTAGGCAGAGCGCCTCCGTAATGATGCCCGGCTACCGTCGTTCGCACCACAACGCTGACGTGACCTTTTTGCCGGCTCAAAGAAACACAATAATATTCCAGAAGATTTTGCACTAACTTGGATGCAAATAAAAGTTCCTGAGAATGCAACGGCAGTTTGAAAGTAAGTGTGAAAAGTCGACCTTGTGATTGAGGCCAGTGAAAGAGAGACATGCTGAGCAGTGTCACCACGACAGAATTCCTGTCTGAAAGGCGCCTGTGAGCCATGTCTGATCAATAGCCTCAGTACAGAGAAGAGAGATGAAAAGATGTCTTGTGAATAGGAAGCTCGCAGGGCGTTTTGTTCAGCTTCTCGTTTTTAACCTCAATCGTTGGACCACAGAAAACATGAAAGGGCGAGACGATAAAGCTGAAGCTCAGTGTGGCTTTTCCCTTGCGATGACTCACATGATGGTTTTTATGTAAGAACTTTTTAAATTAATTGCTTTGGTTCAATGCAAAGGTTTGTATTCATTAGGTGGTCAAACATTCTGCTAGGAAGTCATAATATCACTCTTTTTTTCAGACACGGAGGCAGAGATAAGGACTTTGTGAATTAATCTATGATCTATACATATTTATTCCTTTCAGGTCCACGGAAAGGTTGGAATATATTACTGGATAGCTGATAAACCAAGACTTTTGAAGCCGCGAGGCCGCCATATTGCTCCTCCCAAAAAACGTTTCTCGCCATACGATCCTATACATTTACAGTATCAAAATTGGAGAACATTTGAGACATTACTTTGTAGAAACAGCATGATTTTTGAGTTTTTAAATTTGTTAAAAATAAACAAGAAGACTTCAGACATTTTCAGACCACCTCGCCACCGGCCTTAAACTAACTGCCTACGAGCTGTATATGTCTCATCTGTACGTATACCGTATAGTTTATACAGTAGTCTGCTCGCGAGATGGGAGGAGCAAGATGGCCGCCCTGTGGTTTCAAAGGTTTGCACGGCCGTGTATGAGCTATCGGCTATCCAGTCATATATACAGGTCAGTGGTCTCAGCTGACACAACAATGACCTGACAATGATGGAGAGCGTTCCATGTAAAAAAACTTGTACGTAGGTTGTCTGCAGCAGGGTTGGGAGGGTTACTTTTAAAATGTAGTTAGTAATGTAATCCAAGTACCATAATATTAAAGTAATGTAACTTGATTGCTTTGGATTATTTTTGGACTACTCCAATACCGAGTATGCTCATGAAGACAAAATAAAAATAAATATCACCACAATATATATTTTATACAACGTGCCCCTGCTATTTGCGGGTGATAGGGACCCGGGCAGCCTACCAATAGCAAAAATGTTAAAATGTTTAAATAGTGAATTAGTGGGAAGAAGATTTGTTTGGAAGGTGTAACTCACATTATGGTTGTAGGCTAGCGCGCTAGCTAGCAAAAAGCGGCAGCGCGTAGCATGCCGCTGGACTCTCAGCTCAAACTTTCGCTCCTTCAACAAGCCGAGTAAATTCCAAACAGTGAATACTGGTCACCAATTCCTCCTCTCGTTCGTGAAGCTTTTTTAAGCTGCTCGCGTGTGGAGGACAAGACTAGCCAGCCGACATGTACAGCTCCAGTGCATGCACGCTCTCTCGCTGTTTTTCTGTGTCTCTCTCTTGTACTCTCTCTCATCGTAGAAATTGTAATCCCTTGGAGTAATCCCCATTTTTAATAAATGTACCTGTAATCTGATTACATGTTGTTTTTTTCCTGTAACAGTAACGGAATACAGTTACAATTTTTTTGTAATATGATTACGTAACAGCGGTACATGTATTCCGTTACTCCCCAGGCCTGGTCTGCAGTCAGGTCAGCATTGCAAATGAGAATCCACTGTTTAGGTCTACATACTTTGGAGTGTTTCCTACTTCAAATTAGCACCTTCTCAAACTGCCAAAGCCAAACTGCTTTGAAAGCACATACACAGCAAAATCACCAGTGTAACACTAGAAAAGTGTTGATATGTGTCCACACCAATGAGTGTAAATCTGACACTTTTCAAAGTGTTACCTTTTTCATGCTTAACCAGTGTTACTCCAACAGTGGTAAAAATCTACACTGGTAAACACTTAGTAGTGTTGAAAGTACTCTAACCTAGTGTCATTGTTAAAGATTTAATTCTGCCAAACTACACTTAACTCTGGTGATTAAACAATTATGTGTATATTACACTAGTGTCAGTGTTAAAAATGTAACTCAAACTACACTTTACTTTGGTAAATGGTACTTTACTTATATAGCATTTTTCCTCCTTACAAGGCCTTCAAAGTGCTTTAAGTTTTGATTATTGATGAGACAGCATTAGGAGCAACTAGGGATGCGTTATCTTGCTTAAGGATACTTCAACGCAGTCACACTGGCCTGGGATCAAACCCATGCTTTCAGGGTTGCAAGACGATCACTCTACCACTGATCCACGCCACGACAACAACACCTGGATGTATCACTATTAAAATGTCGACAGCGTGCAAGTTTCTCCTTCACCGGAAATTAGGGTGTGGTCAACACTGGAAATTTTAACACCAACCGATTTGCTGTGTACCTGTCCCCAGCAAGTGGACCGGTAAACGATGGTCAAGTCCTCACTTCTTTTCCCAGCAGAGCTTGAATGCAACGGACCCCATGAAGCGAAGCCCCACGCACGCAGCCAAACAGTACATAAATCCATGCCAGATTGGAGCCTGTATGAATTATGCTAAGAACCTTATCTGTTATTTGGCCTCATCTCTTGCTGGGTGAATTGATTGCGATTTTGCTGTTAATCCACGCCACGGCGTGCATCTTGCGAGACAAGCGGGGAGCCATCTTGAATAAATAGAATTTAGACTTGACAAAAGCCACCTCCAGCTGAGCAATGAGAAAGCATCCTTTTACAGCTGGATCTCCCCCAGCATGCCGAATGACAGGCACAGAATAGCCAAACGTGCTTTACATCCAACTCTATTGATTTCCTTTTACTAACTGAACACTTTCCTTGTGAAATATCATCGGCGGCCACGCAACAGTTATCATAAGCCCTTTTTAGTAGCAATCTCTTTCCGTCACAGTGGCCCTTAAGAGCGAGCGGCTGCAAAGCAGAGAGTGTATTTTAATGAGATTAATTAGAGCGCTTATGAGCAATGGTCTGCCACCAATTACTTGAGCCGTAAAAGCATTTTGCTGCACCCCGCAGAGCCGTGCCAGCATTCCGCTAACGCCAGGCTGCGGCAGGGAACCATCCATCATCCCCCTCAGCGTCCCGTCACATCATGTGACAATAATGACAAAGCCTGTCATCAGCTGTGACGCTTTCCAAGCCAAACAACACAACAACGCAGACCGGATGGAGCGCCGTTGCTTTACTGTAATGACATTCTCCAGTTAGAGAACCTCTCACCCCTCGCCCCCGACCTCCACGGCTGTTTCCTTTCCGAGCGGGGGCCGCGGACCCACAGGGATGACAATGGCGAGCGCGGCAGCCAGGAATCCGACCGCGCTCAGATGTGGTGACAGCAAAGGCTTTTATTGGCTGCTCTCCATCACACCTGTCACACAAGATTGGGTTTGCAGGAGCGCTTTTCTTTGCTGAGAAGACCAAAGTGGATTACAGGCAGACGAGGTCGGAATGGAATCACCGACGGGCAAGTGGAGTGTGAATGCAAATTATAATGGAATTATGAATTATTTGTATAGTTTACGCTTGCCTGCCTAGGTGGGACAGTGAAGCTCACAGGAAAAGACAACCAAATCCCTCGTTTCCATGAAGGAATCATCATTATATGGCGGCATTGCTAAATAGATTGCATATCCTATAAACCCTTTCCTCCAATTTAGCAATGGCCCCCTAACGTAACCTTGCGCTGCAAAATGAATTCTCACAGTATTTGTGAGTTCACAAACTCCCGAGAATACATCTTGTACCGAGCCCGTTGATTTATACCGACCAATCACAGAGCGACATTGTGTTTGGGGTGTGATATGCAGCTGTGACGAAATCAGGAAGCGCGGACGCCAGGGGAAACAATGAAACCTAACGCTGCAATAAATTCTGTTCTTGCAGAATTACCCACCGTTTCCTTGTTGAATGTTGAACAGCGAGAGGCGCTTTGTGAATTTTTAGCTGATTATTTAAAGATGTTGGTGCTTTTCCCCCTCTTCGACGAGAACGACGACAACATTTTCATCCGTGACCGTGACAAAACAAACGTGTACAAGATGCCGCATCGTCCAATCAGCTCGAAGTATTGTACAGAATGCCCCGCCTTTCCCGAGCAAATCACCATGGAGCAGTCCCAGATTGATAGTGTGGAGAAATCCCTTGAGTGAATCACAATACCAATCTGGCTATTGCCAGGTTACCCCTGACGTACAGACAACTATTGGTGCAGAGCATGGAAAAATAATTGACATTATTAGCCAGGTTTACTTGGAGACTTTTTTTGTCATTCCGAATGAAGATCTGTGTTCACCTGTTTACATGCAACGTGACCCATCCCATCTGCCGTTCACCCCTCGCCGCCATTTTAGTGGGTGGAAACGGTGACGTCATGATGACACATTTACGTCAAGACAGAGCATGCGCATGCCAGACACAGCCTCGCCATTACGATTGAAGTGTATACATGACGCTTGTTCCGACTGATGCAAGGAATATACCACCCCGTGATTCAGAATAAAATTCCGTTCAGATTCAGCCTTTTCATTTCGATTGAGGTGTTTATATCGAGCATTCTCATTCTGTTTGGCAGTTCGGATTCATTCTAATCAGAATACATGGCTCCATGTAAACCATTGACTTTAGTTGCACACATGATGGTGGTGGCATTAGCTTGAAACAATACAAGACTTATAATTCATTTTCCAGTATTGGATTAGGCATTGTGTACAAAGAGTAAAAGTGCAAATATCCCTGGCATCTTATTCTCAGAATTTTCTTTTAAACCGATTAAGTATCAAAATAAGAACATACCGTGGTGAACGCCATTATCCTGGTCACGTGATTGTGATGAAGTATCCGGTGCGTAAACGAAAGCCGCTTTTTTTCCCTTCTAATGCTTTTATTAACACAGTTCAACACAACATTACATTCTAAAACATGAAACATATCTTACAAAGTTAAAGAAGATCTTTGTTCATTTTAAAACGAAAGCCGCCTTCGTTCATTTCAATGGGAGTTTGCTAACGTAATGGGCAAGAAAAAGACCCGCCTTCTATCCCAATTACTGCACCAATTCTGATCAGAGTAAAATCCTCAGCACGTCAGGTTTCATGTCATTCCGTGTGAAGAGTCGGTCTCCTAATGTGGGCTAAAGCGCAGTTAGCACACAACATGTAGCTTGGCCTAGCAGAGAAAAAGTCACCCGGATGTTTACCGTCCAGGTTAGGGACCGTCCACAAATTATATTTCCAGAGTAACCAATGTCAATGGTGACTTGACTGGTAATTTGAGCCTCTGTAACACGCAAATTGTAAACGGTCTCCAACTCTGACTTGAGTTGGCCAGTTTCATCCGGCTTTTGGCTTTCGACACAAATCTTTGGCGAGTCATACGTGGCTGTACTGCTTTTGAAGAAGTGCTTCTTTGCTATAGGAAGTAATTCCACCTTTGATGTCCGCCATGGGGCGCAATAATTCCTCGTCAGTGGCTTTGTTGTCATTAGCGGCCATTATATGTGTGTTTTGCCCACGCGACGATAATCACCTGACTATCCAAAATGGCCGATACTGTACTAAATGCAAAAATATTCATAAAAAGTGCTATAAAATCATAATCGCTCATCATAAATTGACAATTTGTTTGAGGGAAGAGTTTAAATGAACCATTTCACACAATAGCTGGTTAGTTTTTCATGTATTCCTTTCATCAACATACTGCTAGTCTTTAGCTCTTCTTGGTTTTGTATGTCTACTGACATACGTACGTGAAGATTAGATGTGAATCAATTGACAAGAAATTGATGATCAAATTAATTGATAATTATTTTTGAAAATAAATTAATCATTTAGACATATTGTTTAATTTAGAATTGTCCAAACCATGGCACGGCATGGCATGACGGATTAGCTTTGTGTTGAACAAAAATAAGAAAACAATGATCAACATTTTTGCTGTTTCTTGACATTACGGAGCAAACCAGTAACTGAATCATTAGTTTTTTGCACGTTAATATGAAGTAATGTTCTGTTTTTGAATAAAAACATTTTTTTTCTTTTTTGGGGGGGTCAAATTAGTTTTTTTGAATGCTAAGTTCACACTTCAGACCGTCAATGTAAAATACTATGCCATACAATGCTCTTTAAATATGACAGAATTGGCAAGTCTGCCACTTAAAATCTAATGAGCCTTAACACGTAACTTCAAATGCACAATACAACAGTGAATATGAACACACACACACACACATATATATATATATATATACATATATATGTTTTGTAAGCGATCTTGCTGGCTCACCGTCAAGATCTATTTTGAGAAGAAAATGCAATGAGCAAAATCAACTTGTGACCATTTGCCTCAGTTACAACAAGAGTCATTTTTATCTTAGCTTGTTTTAAAAGCAGTAGGACTATTCACTGGCTTGTAATAAAAGCAATAAGCATATCTGGTGGTTGCTATGGAGACACCAGGGCAGCCATTTTATTGTGAGTGTGAATGCTGTCCATAAATGTGTGCAGTGCTTATAGAAGCTGTGATGCACACCAAAATGATCATGATCATATAATGTTTGGTCCTTGGCTCAAGGGCTCTGCGATAGCAGTAAGATGAATAGATCCGGGTTACACACAGATACAAAATGGTCAATCACATGGACCATAGTTATAGCAGGCCTGTAGCTTGTTCTTTAACAGCTTGCAGCGATTCTAAAAATGTCTTGTAAACTTTTGCTTTCCTAACGCCTACATAGTTTTTCCTATTATCAACGTTGCTCTAAGGCGCAAGCAAACTCGAAAAAGAACATTTGGTGTGATATATCACCAGGTACTGCCCCAGAAATCAATCCCACTTGTCACCTGCAATTCAAACAAGTGTCTTTTTGTTTTGTGTGAAATAGTTTCCTCGCTTTTCAAGCAATGTTACCATAGCATCATCGCCTAACCACGTGAATGTTTCAAGCTATATATGGCCAAGCGGTCGTCTCACTCTACTGGTTGCTATGTAAATCTGCACTGCAATTATGCTGATTGTACTTGATGGGAAAAAATCTTTGCTTCCCTGGGATTGTAATGCGCGAGAGTCAGCGGGGAGGGGGTGGGGGTGGGGGGCTATAGAGACAGGAGGCAAATACCCTGGTGGTCGCTCGTTTGATGTGAGTCCATCTTTACGACTGTCATGTGTCCCACCTGCCTGCGTTGACAGCTTGTCAAACACGCGTAGGTTGCAGCGCTGCTCTTAACCCAGCATGCCCTGCGGGGGAGAAGATACGTCTTCATTGGGACACTGCCTCATTATGGCACCATGTGACCGTCACACATCTCGCAGATACCTTGTGCACCATGTCAATGGAGTGCATCCCTCTCTATACCTCATTTGTGCTCACACACACACACACACACACACACACACACACACACACACACACACACACACGCACACACACACACACACACACACACACACACACACACACACACACACACACACGCACCTTTTGGGTGCAATAAAAGATGCGATCAGAGTCATCGGCTGCTGACAGGGGCTTGACACTGAAACCTGTTGTTGTTGGAAGGCTGCCTGCAACATTGTTCATTACTCACCAAGCTTGTCGTTTTAGACAGCGGAGGAACAGCGGCCTTATTAAGTAGAGACCTGGAGCAGCCTTAGGGGGACACACACACACACACACACACATATATACGGGGGTTCCCGCAAAGTTTCTAACCAAGAAGTTGAAGCTGACAGGCAAAATTCCAAACTTTGTGGTGACGGCAAATTTTGCTGAATTCCGAGTTGGACGTGGCCGTCAGGAAAAGCGGGGGGGGAGGCGGGATTGTGGCTGACTTGGACAGGATCCCGCTGATATTGATCGGAGCCGCTGATGTCTGTCTGGCTCATTGTATAACTTGCACAAGAACACATTCAATGCTCTCGACACCACTGAACCTGGAGCCTTGTTTCCATAGTAACTCATTTCTCGCTGCCTCTAAACATAGCCCTCTTGACTGACTGCAGCTCTGCTCGGAAACATCAAGTGCAGCGGAAGAGGAGCGCGGTGTATGGGCAATCATGTTTCAGACTGCAGGCGATGACACCATTTGCGAGCTCGTCCGATGCGTCCTGCTTGTATTGATGCTCCAAACTGTGGCCAAAGCGCCAGAAGAACGGAGGGAAAGACACAGGAGGTTCATAAAAAACCGCACTTATTCCACAAGATCGTCATCTATCTTCCAAACAGCAACACAAACAAGCCGTTGCTTGTTGAATGCTACGTTTTTAATTTATCACCCGGCTCACCTGCAACGTTGCACAAAGTTAGCAAAATCTGAAAATAGCAGAGCATCTCTGAAGCAACCTGCTCCATTTATGCCTCAAACAAAAAGGGGGCTGCAATAAATCAAACCCCCCCTACACTTGTGATGGTTCGGGGATGAGGGTGGATATGGTTGCTGTCCCTGTTTGCTATTGCCATAAAAAAAAAGCTCAGATAACAAAGTAGTTTGGCCTTTTGTTTCCAATAAGAAAAAAAAATCATAATGCATCTTGTGAGTGCCAGTCGGGACTCAACAATCGCACTTGAGTGAGCGACGAGCATCATTTCTTGATGAAGAAGCTGCTGATGTCTAACGCAACCTTGTTGGCTGCGGTGCTCTTCCTCAGCCGGCTCCTCTCCTTGGCCTGCTGCGCCGTTCTCTGGGGAAAAGCAAACAAAATCAATCATTTCTTATTGACACAACTTTCTTTTTTTGTCATGCCTGCTCAGTGCAATATGGTTAAAGTGAGACTGATTGGAAAAAAAAGAAGCAGACTTGACCAGCACAAGCGGTAGGCCTAATTCTTTATCACTGTGCCCATCAATTATTATTAGGGGTGTCAGGCGATTAAAATTTTTATCGTAATTAATCGCATGACTTCAATAGTTAACAAATTTTATATCTGTTCTAAATGTACAATAAAATATACAACAAAATAGTTTTCATACTCAACATAAAAATGGAAAAAAAATATTTAACTAATAAAAAATATGGCTGCATCTTTTAGTCATTGATACAGTAATTTCATAATAATTTATAAAATTTAATTAAAATTAAAAAGACGTACTGTCAGGGATGTGATTTGACCAAAGTGAAACTATCTGAAAATTTAGTCGGGGGTCTGGGGGCCCATGGGTTTTCCGTGTTTTTAAGTACTTTCAATGCACTCACATGACAAAGAAATAGACAAAACAACAGCATAAATTTTCAATGTATATTGAACTATCCCATATAAAATGGCAGTTTTAGTCAACTCAAAATCAGTCACATTCAAAAACATTGGACTGCCTTTGCTTTTAAAAACTATCACTGAGAATATCATCATATCTAACTAATGTGATTACTAAGTTAACACATAAATAATGTTGAAGAGTTCAAATTTCATGAACAAATAATTGTATCATGACCAAATGAAAAGTAACTCATATTAGAGCATACCACAAATGTCTTTGTTATAGCAGAAGATGTTATCTGTCGGAGTCATGTGCATACACAATGAACTACTAAAAAAATAAAAATAAAAAAAAAATAAAAAATCGGAATATTTTTTTTTTGGGGAGATAAAAAAAGCGGAATTCCGCGAATTAGCGGAAAAATCACATCCCTGGTACTGTACTGTAAAAAATGGTATGATATTGATTTGTGTTGGGGTCATTTTTCTGCCACTAGATGGCATAATTGCATTTGTAAGATGTTGGTGACAGCTCAGTGCATTTTTTTTTTCATATTAAGAGCTATGTAATCTTTAACATGCTGCGTTGCGGCTTGAATTCCCCGAGTACAGGTAGTAAAGGGAAGTCATTAATCGCACGTTAAAAAAATGGTGGCTTTAAAGGAACTTTAAATTTACTCAAAATGAATGCACTCATTTTGGCACCTAGTTATTACAGCTGGACACAATTTGTAATTTTAACAGTGGTTAACTTAAAAAAAATATATAAATATTTTTTAAAATTTATTTTTATTTATTAACCATACAATCAAACCCCCAAACGTTCCTCACTAGTCTAAACACGGCATTTTGTTTATTATGCGTTTGTGGAATATGAATAAAGCAGCCAAACCCACTCGTCTCGGGGGGGGGGGGGGGGGGCGGCCAAACTCAGAAAACAGCTGAGCCGTGATTGGTCTTTATCTGAGCTGACTGAGATGTCATTTTCAGTTGACAAGCAAAATGGCTGTCGCCTGATATAAATAAAAACAGTTAGATTTAGCTTCTTTGTTCATATTCCACAAACTTATTATTAATCAAAATATATTGTAAAGAAAATTTGGGGATTTATTCTCCTTTAACTAATTTGCTCCTCAAAACGTATAAATACATTCTATTTTAAATATTACCAGTGTCCCAAAAACATATTTATATGTTTTTTTTAAATGTATGCTAGAGCAAACAGAAGGCTTTGATACAGCCTCTGAACTGAAGAGAACACTTGAAGCAATGGTAGTTATTACAAAAACGGCCAGCGGGTGGCAGCAGAGTATAAGAGATCAACCAGGGCCATGTTGCAAAAAGATCTTTTCCCCACAATTTTAAACCGATTTGAGAATAATGAAGAAACTTAGCTATATTCTAAGGTTAATTGCTGCAAAACAGAAACATACTTTTTTTCCCCGATGAAAGAAGAGACTCTAATCTTTCCTTTGGTAGGTTCCATGTTTTTATAGCAATAGAAAACAATATTCTGTGGGCCTTGCAAAATCAGTCAGAATCCAGTAAAACAGCCGAGAGCGAAGGAGGTTGCTTCAGTGAAAATGACTGGGAGTAAATGCTATTTAGCTATTTAAAACAACGGTTGTGGTCTCATAACAGATGCATTCCCTGGTAAGCTGTTGTTACACTTTAGTAGAGCGGGCAGGCGGCTTTCAAGGAGCCTCTAAAAAGGACGGAAAGTCTGCTGTAATTTGTGCATCCGTGGGGTATTTTGGCCAAGGCACTTTACAGACACACTTTTAAGACCCGGACGAAATCAAAACAGTCGCTTGTGTGACATTAAAGCACATTTTAGAGGAGACTTTTATTTTTGACATCCCTGCTCTCTAATGTCTCTTTTGAGGAATCGCGTGTGATTACTAGATACACACGCGCGGCCTTTTGCTAGCGATGCTATACATCACCACGACACAGCCGCCTGCTGGGATGTTATTACTGGCCAGAGAAGGCTGACCATGTATCACATTACTGCCACCTCGCATGATCCTCAACATGAGGGATGCAACTTTGTTTGACGCAGGATAAAAGAGAGCTGTCTCCAAAGTCGTGTTGCGTGATGCACGTACAGCTCTGTGGCAGACGGTACAGAGCGTCTGCAAGTTGTCCAGAGAGCACTGTCCTCCTCCGCTGTACACCGGACGGATGTGGTCCACTTGCCAGAAATCGCCTTCCACCGGAGCACGGATCATCTCGTTCAGCTGCACGCAAACACGCACACACACACACACACACACACACACACACACACACACACACACACACACACACACACACAGAATGAAAAAAAATGCAGCAACACCCTCAGATGTTCTCATACGGCCGCAAATTGCCAAAAACAAGCCGTGATTGCACTCGCCTCCCAAACCATCCATCTATGCTCAAGTTGATTTTTCCCAACAGCCGTGATGTGTTTAGCTCTCGCTGAGCGCTACACTCGCCTGAAGTCTTATTTTATGACACACACACCTACACACACAGCAAAACACTCCAATTGAGCAGATATGCGCACCTTAGAGGCACATTGCAGATGTGCATCATCAGAACTGGAGAGGAAAAACAAATAAGAGAGCACTCATGGCAACACGATGCAGAAAAAAACAAATAATGTGAAGTTGTGTGTAGTTGGAGAAGTGTAGATGTAACAATCTCTTTTGGAATTTTATAATTTGAGCAATTCTGTGATGATGGCATGAAATGAATTTGAAAAAGGCACCTCAAATGAGGTAAGTGTCGATGTTACCACATTTGTTTTTAACGTCTGAACTTGAGATTGATGAAAGCAGCCTAACGGCAGACTGTTGTTTTCCTGTCAAAGCACGCAAGATGCAATTTGCTGCTTTGTGACCTCCTCCGCTAGCGCTAGCAGGGCTTTGAATCCCAATCAAGGAAATTAACATTCTTGCTTGCACTTCTTGCAATGGCCAGCGCCAGATTCATGAGAATTAGGAACCATAAGATACCGCAAGCACACGGAACCATTAGTGTAGTGGTCACTCAACAAGCTTGACTTTGATAACCCCATCTGTGGCTGTAAGCCGATGTGCACACTTGGACAAACTGTCACTGTGCATCTGTCAAGATCTCAAATTCTTAAAGAACTTGCAAACACATTGTAAAGCTAATTGATGAGAACATTTGAGCTACTGAGTTATCATTTGTTGAGATGTACTATATAGTGCTTAAGCTATTGAAATACTTTGTCTGTGCTCTGACTTTTCATGGCGTTTTCAGCTAGCGTTCTGCTTCTGGGCTAGTCAACCTGGCCGCTTTCGAGTGCCTTGCTGCCGCGGGATGAAAACGACCTGCAACAACCCAGTAAGATGTTCAGTATTCCAGCAGCCAGAGGCGTTTAAGCAGATATTTTTATTAGGGGTGTCAAAATGAGTGTGTTAATTTTGAGTTAATTTAAAGGAAAAGGGGTGTCAAAATGAGCGGGTTAATTTTGAGTTAATTTAAAGTTCCTTTAATGCCACTAACGCGCAAATTAATGACCACCCTTTGAAAAGCATGTACTGGGGGAATTCCAGTCAACATTTTGTAGTAATAAATTTAACTATAAAGCATATATTTGTGGAGACTGGGGTTAAGTTGTATTTTACAATTTGAAAAAATGTGCAGAATTTCAGAACTTACTTCATGTTAAAGATTAGGTAGCTCTTAATATGATAAGAAAAATGCACTGAGCTGTCACCAACGTCTTACAAATGCAATGATGCCATCTAGTGGCAGAAAAATGACCACAACACAAATCAATATCACACTCGTTTTTTACAGTACAGTATCTTTTTAATTTTAACTAAATTTTATGAACTATGAAATTACTGTATCAATAATGAAAAAGATGCAGCCATATTTCTACTAGTTTAACATTTTTTTCACTTTTATGTTAACACGAGTATGAAAACTTTTACATTTTATTGTACATTAAGAAGATATTAAATTTTTGATTAATCATGAGTTAACTACTGAAGTCATGCGATTAATTACAGTTAAACATTTTAATCACCTGACACGCCTAATATCTATGCATCTCAAACATGTAGTTATGTGGAAGCTTAAAAAAGACGCAAGATTAAGTAGCATCCTTTTTCACCCCCCATATTTTTTCCAAACTTCAGAAATGGTATTTGATTGACAGTTGAGCGGAATGTGATTTTAGCATATTCAGCGTAGAACTTATGTATTTGTTTACCTTTTTTTTTTTTAATCAATCAAATTTGGCTGTGATGTTGTTTATGGTATGCCAAATTTGCAAGACAAATTAATGTTCACTGTACAGGGACTTAAAAAAAAAATTCTGCTTTACTTTCTCAGGTAAATACAATATTCCTTCACAAACAAGAACACATTGTTTTTACGTTTCAAATTACATCCTTTAATTGAAAAAGTAAAATTAAATAATCAAAATCTATCATAACATAGCTACTGCAATTATTTATTTTGAATTTAAACTTCTGTACAATGCAAAATACATACATACAACTTTTTTATGTCTGATTTGAAGTGCCAGGAAGAGTTGCAATAACTTAAAAAAACAAGGGGAAGCGTTCAACTGTGCAATGGCCATTAATCATCAGCATTAGCCGATCCTTATCTTTTACTTAAGCTTCCTGTAAATAGCTTATTAAAGTGGTGGCCAATATACTGCTAGCTTGCGCTGCATTGATCCCCTGCAGATCATGCACAGCTGACAGTTATGACACGCCAGGCCAAATTGTTACACTCCAGGCAAAAAGTGAAAATAAATGAAAAAAAATTTGAGCAGCTTTATAACTTGATGTGGTTTCTTCTCTAGTTAATTTATTTTAAATGGGTTTAATATTTAGTTCGTTATCAGAATGAACAGACAATTTCTGCTTGACAGGATTAGAATACCAAACCTGGAAGAAGTTTAAAGAAGAACCACTAGAGGGCAGAAAGTATTGACATTTGTCTCACTAGTGCAGAATTCCAACACACTTTGCACCCGAGCTAGAAGGATTCTGGAACCAGATTCACTTTGAAGCAGTGTGAAAACACAAAAGAGCAACATTATTGATCACATTTGAAGAGACGAAGAGCAGAAATCAATTAAGACCTAAAGATGATGGAAGAGAAGCCTGACAAGGAGTTGAGCACCAAAAATCAATTTGCCCAATTTGAGTGCTGCTTTGCTGACATTAAGGCAGCGAGACGGAATTGATCCCAGAAGATATAAAGAGCGGGCCCGAACACAGGGGCAGAGTTCACAAACCACACGCACACGTGCCTGCCTTCACACAAACTCAAAGAGGCGGAAACGCTCACATGGTGAAGCGTAGATGTGCAGCAGGAAAGACAAAAGAAGCCCCAGTATGAAGCAAAGAATCAGGCACTAATCTTCAGGCTTTTCCACCACCGCGCCGTCTTATCATGTGGCTGAGTTTGTTTCCTCTAAAGCTCGCTGCATCGATCGACACTGATGCTGTTGCCGGCGGCACTGGAAAGAGGGTCGGGGGGATAAACATACATATGTGTGTGTGTGTGTGTCGAAAGAAGCAGGCAATGAGGAGGGTGCAGGGACTGCAGGATAACAGCCAACCAAATCAAACAGGCTTACTGGTCAGGGTCTGGCACTGGAAGGAAAATCAATTGGCCCTGCAATCCATTTACTGGGAGCTGGCCCCAGCTCGCCAAGATCAATCTGTGTGTGTGTGTTACGTGAGTGAGTGTGTGTGCACGCGCATCACGTATTTATAGTTTTGTGCTGGCCTCCAACCTGTTTGAGCGACAGCTGTGCCAGCCAAGTGTTGTCGAGCATCTCCTTGCGCTGGGACGGCGGCGCATCGCGGACCTTGACAAACAGCTCGTGGGCGTGGAGGCCGCAGTGCTGGCAGATGCCGTGCTCCGCCTCCAGCACCCGCGAGCGCATGAACGTCTGACTGGAGCGCAACTGGAACTCCTCCTGGCACCTACGGGGGCGGAGAATGTGGAATGTCTGTGTGACACATGGACTGACGGAACGTTTACGATAAACACCAGCCGCGAGTCAATAAAACATTATACGGACAAAATGATTGGGACACCTGGTTCCACCTACAGAAACTGAAAATGGAGGAAGAGCTCCAAAGTGTCCACACTTTACAACAGGTCAAATTTCATGTAGCCATTTTAGCTGCCTTTTATGAACTTACGTGTAGCTGCAAAATCGAGTGTCCCAGGCCCCGCCGGTGGTCAAGCAGGCCTGGTGGCAGGACAGACACAGAGGGACGCCCTGGCGGTCCACCGCCTGCAGGAGAGCTGGTGATGGCTGCTCGTCAACATCCTTCCCTGAGCTGCAATATGCATATAGTGTATGAGCGCTTGACCACAAACAACTGTTTTCTTTCAGCTGGAATGGTTCATTTCATAAAGTAGATTGCTGCATGTCGTGCTACACTCTAAAAAGAGAATTGTTGAACCAATTTAAGATTAAACAGAGAAATGTTGACCAACTTAATAAAATTGCTCTAAGTGGTAACACACAATTTAATTAAATTAATCCAAAGTCTTGTATTAATTAATTAAATTAATCCAAAGTGAATATATTAAGTTTAATTAATTATGAGTGCATTAAACTTCATATATTCACTTTGATTAAATTAAATTAAATGATGTGTTACCACTTAAAGCAATTTTATTAAGTTGGCCAACAATTCTCAACTAACTCATTCACCCCCAGCCATTTTCACTGAAGCAACCCCCTTCGCTCACAGCTGTTTTACTGGATTTTGACTGATTTGTCAAGGCCCACAGAATAATGTGTTCTATTGCTATAAAACATGGAACCTACCAAAGGAAAGAGTCTCTTCTTTAATCAGAAAAAAGTATATTATATCTGTTTTTGTTTTGCATCAATTAGCATTATAAATATATGTTTAATAATTTATTCACAAACCTGTTGAAAACAATGGGGAAAAAGAGCTCATTTCAACATGGCCCAGGTTGATCTCTTATACTCTGCTGCCACCTGCTGGGCGTTTTTTGTAATAACTACCTGTGCTTTAAGCGACCACTTCAGGCCAGATGCTGCATCAAAGTTGTGTTTGTTATGTTATAGCATTAAAAAACAAACATATTTGGGAGTGAATGACAAAGTATTAAAACATTTATTTATATAGTTTTGGATTTGAATAAGTTCATCTTAAATTGGTTCAACAATTCTCTTGTTAGAGTGTACATGAGAAACTGGAGCTATTTATTATGGAAAAATCCAGAAATAGAAATGGAGGTGGTGTGAAAGTGGACTTCCTAGTCTAATGCGTGAGCTGGAGGTGAGTTCTCAAATTAGGCTAAAGGCTGGCACTGTTACCCTTTGTGTTTTGGGTAGTTGATATGTTTATTCTTATTTACATCCACCTCCTTGTTGTTTCTTCTCTCCTTTCTGAAAAAAATCAAGGCAAAAACTGCCTGAGGCCTGGTACACACACAAAGATCAATCATCCCGTTATTGCACCTTCCCAACGACCCAAGGATGACAAATGACTGATTATTTTGTGTTTTTACAAGATCATCTTTTAAGATTATCCTGTGGTCTGAGGTGTGTTAAGAGTGAATTTGTCCTGACAATGGAGAAACAAACTTAAATACTAAACATGTTTGATATTTACGACCAAAAATCTTCTGTGTGTGACGAAAGCCGACGGCGCCGAAATTATGACTCCGTGAATTATGATGTGAAATAAAATGTAGCCAGTCAAGAAGTGACCTGCCTGAGGAGCAAGGAAGTGGGTGTAAAAAAAAACAAACAAACAAAAAAAAACTTTCATTAAGTCTACTTGGGGATTTTCCATCAATTGTCCCAACTCTAACAACATTCTTTCACTTTTCATGTTAAATTTTGTGTTTCCATTGCTGTTACCACGTTTCTTTGTACTTGAGATTACTGCCTTGGAGGACTACGGTAGATTCGAGATTGGTGGTGGAGCAGAATGTTTTGTGTGTGTGGTGTACAGTCGCACACTACACACAGTATTGGGGTATATAACAGATTAACTGCAAATAATTTTTGGCCATTGGACAATGTTGAATGTGAAGAGTAATTCCAGTGTTCTCTTTTGTCTTTGAAGGAAGGTAGTAATCAAGCCGTCCTCCCAAAATCAGTTGTTACTAATGTGAACCTACTACTTCATCTCTGATACTTACCTTATTTTACTATTCTAAATTTGTGCCAAGAATACAATCTATTTTACGACCATCTATGCAAATTCCACCATGTACATACGAGAGTCAGTTTGAGTTGAGTTTTTTTAGGACAAGTAAGTTGGGCATTTGCCACGTCATCTCAGCAGGGTGCAGGAGCGGCGATAGAGAAGGACAGATGGACTCCATTGTTTCCCCGTAGTTTTGTCTTTTGAATTTCACACAGACCGAGGCAGCAACAAAGAATCAGACAGACACTACAAACAGATATGTCCTCACTGATATTAAAAAGAAAAGCTTCCAAAAACGGAATGTTGAGAGGATACCAAAAACTGCTACCAAGAGAACCGAATGGGGCCAAAAATGTCTACGGATGAAAGCGAGAAAGCTTCAAATGGTGTGCTTAAAATGAGAATGGTCAGAAGAGGGTTTATTTGGGGGAGGGAAGGGGGGTAGAGGGAGGAAGCCTTTAAATGCTAATGAAATACATATCATTACAAAAAGCTTCTACCTTACTGAAATTCATCTCAAGTGAGCACACTGGCCTTAAGTCCCAGAAATAATACAACAAGACTCCAGCAAACAACCACAGCCGGCTCATGTTTACCACCAAACAAATACATCCGACTTTATGTCACTTTAGCTTCATGCTTTTCTGCTTTTCTTGATTACCTCTGCAAAGAACAAGGTTATGTACTATTATTTTGATTGCTGTTCGTTAACATGATTACACAAAAGCTTATTTCCATGAAATTTGCGGGGGTGTGGGACAGGGATAGACCGCCAATTATCGGTGCCAATATTGGGCATCTTGACAAATAAACGTCAAAATCTGCCTTTTTTCAAAATCTGACGGGTTATAAAAGGTAAAGCTAAAACCATTTTAATCTCGGAACTGTTTATTAAAATTTTCAGTGAACTTTATAAGCAACGCTGCTTATCCCTGGGAACCTTCTCAACCTTTTGTTTTTGTTCAATATTAAAACAAATAAGTGTGAAAGTTTAAGATTTCAGGTATTTTTTCAATTTCTGAAAAAAAAAATACTATAGAAAACCATAACTAGCTATAGTATTTACTTATTTAAGTTTCCATTTAACTTTTAAATATGTACTGATAACCTTGGGAGTTCCCTGGACATTTTTTTTCTTAGAAATTTAAAATGAAGTCTATTGATAGAATAAAAACTTCTATTTTGAAAAGTCTGAAAATTTGTTAAATAAGCAATAATGCTTTAAGACATTACAACAAAGTCAAGATTGGCATTTGTATTTAAATTTTTTTGGATTACAATATTTTGCCCCCTTTTTACCGCAAATGAATATTGGCTTCAAATATCGGTTATTGGCTTCCTTGACAACTAATAATCGGCATTTGTATCGGCCCTGAAAAAAACCATACCGTCTATCTCTAGTGTGGGACATACCAAGCAAGATATGTTCCCTCTTCAGTGTTATAGCTCACTTGCATTGGGTGCAGTGACCAACCAAATCCAACAGATGGCGCTGCACCAACAAGTCTGGAGTTGTTAGCTAACACGCACATAGCGATTAGCGATGAAATCATTTTAGTCCACGCGTTGTGTATTTCAGGTACATTTGTTTTTCTTGCAGTGGCAAGAAAGAGATAGAGGAGAGCTACAAGGCACTCTAGGGAGCCCACGCCATGTAATAGCACAATACACAAATTTATTTGGGGGAGCTGGAACAGTTAATGGCATTTTCATTCATTTCAATGGAGAAAGTTGACGTGAGATACAAGTGATTTGGGTTACAAGTGTGGCTAAGGAACAAATTAGACTTTTAAGTCGAGGCGGCTTTAAATGCTTTCTGCTGCAATTGGCAGTGCCACAAACGTGGCCTCTTTACACCGTCACGCCTTGCAGCCATAATTACACAATCCAGAGCTGTCTGGCATTGTACTTCCTCCAGCAGTAAAACTAAGCACAAATACTGAGTGGCAACTTCACAGAGAAAAATCTTGCACAAACATTGACGTGTGTGTGTGTAGTTTGTGTGTTTGCCCGTGTACCCGCGGTCGCTCGCTTCTGGGTCGCGTGTTGAGTCTCTGCCAATAGATTGCATTATGGGCTAAATTTACTGAACGAACACACACGGCGGGCCTTTGTGCCTTGCACAGAAGGCGGAAGCAGGTCTCCATGGAGACAGCAAAGGGATGGGAAATGAATTGATTTGCTAAGAGGAAGGGGCACGATGAGACATATCACCTTAATGGGCAGATGATGAACACTCATCTCGCTTGAACGTTGAAAAATATTCCTTGAAAGATTCAAAATTGGGGGAAAGCTGTGCCTGCTGGCACACCGGTTAACCCCGCCACTCAAGAACAACCAAACATTCATCAGTTTGTTAAACCACTCTGCCATCTTGTATGTATAATGTATGCATTCAAAATCAGTGGGAGGGCAGTCACTATTGAATCTTTTAACGACTTCTAAGTTTGGTCATGAGTAGTTTTAATACACTGTAATAGATTTCTATGTAGACTGGAAATACCTGGTGCTGGCGAAGCCTGCAGGCAAACATTTTGTTTCAGCTATTTTGGCGGTCGACTTTTTTTCCTGGGCCTCGTTAGATACTTACTCTAATATACGGGATATGGAAAAGGTATAATCCCTGAAGTTTTGGAAGTGGGTTGGCAGCAGAGGCAGACCAGAAGGAGTTGTGGTTGTGGATCGAGACACACCACCAACGAAAAAGCACACAAACATTTGTTTTGATTTTGTTACTAGGACGGTATTTAACAGCAACACAAATGTTGAGCAGGATAATCTCTCGTTTCACATACCTATTTGTAGTGGGTGAATTTAGTGACGTCGACCTCCTATTGCTGAAGAAGTTCTCCTTGGCCACCAGCCGCACGCTGCCTCCCTCCTTTTGGGCTTTGATCAGTGAGGCCTGGGCCACCTCATCCCGACTCAGGTACCTATAGAATAGAATGGACTGCTATTTATATGGCACTTTTTTAGTCGTACCCAAAGCGCTTTACGAAGCCTCACATTCACACACCAGTGGTCGGCTGATGCCACGCAAGGCGCTGCCAGGTCCACTAGGAGCAAATTGGGGTTCAGTGTCTTGCTCAAGGACATTTCGACATGGTCACCAGGGGTGAGGGTTGAAGCCACCTCACGGATGAGAGTTGACCACTCTACCACAGAGCTACGCCACAACTACGAGGAGGGAGTAACATCTATTAAGGTCTGATTTACTTAAGGCCTGCATTTGCAAAATGAGTGCAAATTTGCAACCCAACCCCCTGCCCCCACAAAAGTTCTGTGCGTTTTTTTCCTGCACATTGTGGGAGGAGTAAAGTAAATGCAAATAGATGAATTTGGCAAGCAAAATGTGATTTATGAAACCTGAGACGAATTGTGATGGCTGATTTTGAAATGGCAGGTGCAAACAATCACTATATGTGTTTAAACATTTTTGAAATGCCAGAAACAAAAACATACTGTCACGTCTATTCAGCAATGCAATTTTGGAGCTGACCTGAGCCAGTCACAAGGAGTCATGCCACGTCCTCTATAACAAAAGTCCTTTCAACTCTGCATATCCTTGCATCAGGCTTATTTTATTGTATAGAGTATTGTGACAGTTGGTGCAATTTTTCATGTGTGCTTTCTCATCCAATTGCCATGTACTCGAGTGAGTTGAAAAAAAGCTCGCCTACCATTTGTATGCCTGTTGCCAACAGCGTGTAGTGCAAATTTCGTCAACAAAAACTTAACAAAAATTTTGTCAACACATTTTTCAATAGACTAAAACTAGACTAGACTAAAACCCTCATTAATAAACAATAACTGGGACTAAATTAGTATGCATTTTTGTCGACTAATAAAGACAAGACAAAAATTTATAAAAACTGAACTAAAATCTGGACATTTTAGTTCGTGAACAAAAATGAGACAAAAATTATATGATTTTGTAAAATCTTGTCTCTGCTAATCTGTCAGTGACAGTGTCATGTGACATACAGTGACACACCCCCTTTCAAATCTTCAACTAGCGAGAACACATGGGACAGACAGGAGGTGGATTCACGGTGAACGGTTAAAAAAATATATAGTTATAACGCAACATTAATCCATCGGCTATAACGTTCCAACAATAATGTTAATCCAACCGCTAACTAATGCTGGCTAATTTACTAGCTTGTACCATGGAGCCATAGTGGCCACTTGTTGATATACTGTAATTGTGTGTCAAGTTGCTTTTCGGCAATAAGATGAGAGAAAATTTTATGTGAAATATTTTAGATGACAAAAAATATACATGGGTAAAATGATTGTCCTGACTAAAACTAAACTAAAAACATTGATCGTTTTTGTTGGCTAAAACTAGACAAATAAAATTGTTTTCTTGGACTAAAATGCTAGATTTATAGTCGACTAAATATGGACTGAATAAAAATGGGATGAGGTTGACTAACTATGACAAAAACTAGCAAGCGTAATTAAAACTGGACTAAAACAGACACAATTTTAAAATGGCTGATAAAATGAACACTAGCGTGTACAATCTGTTAGTTATTGAACATGCAATTCAGCACCTGCAATTGGGCTTTCAGTTAACCAGGCCCTTTAAGCCTCAACTGGGAGGGTATTCTTTAAATACTTTGTCCACCAAACAGGACAGTTCATATCTCAAGGCACGACACAAAAAATTAAGGGGAAGGCAAAAAGAAAATACATGTCACACCACTGGCATGCACACTTTTTACACATTTGAAAAGCAATTGGTTCTAAAATCTACATTCATTTGAATGAGTTGTCCTAATTTTTATTTTTCAATATGAAGTCTGTTTAACTGCATCAGCCCTGGTCATGCATACATTGGTATTACAAATGATTTAAAAAAAGTGACTAAAAATGGGAACACCCTAGTTGTAGCTTGGGGTAGCAGCTGCGGTAGTAAGGTGGACCTGGACATATTGCAGTCCATTGGCTGGTCAACAGCAAATGCTCACTTCTGTAATTTAAGAAACTCCTGCGGATTACAACACACATCCCTCCTCGAAATGGTGATTTTCATTGCTCCATTTGTGTCTACTCTATTTCTGCTCTCTCCCCTCCTGAATTCTGCCCATTTCGCCGGTGCAGCAAGCTTATTTCCCCACAGGGAGCGTCAATCATCTAATCTACTCCATCGGACTAGCCGCTGCTTTCCACAGCCAAATTTATTATCCCGGTGCAAAGGTGTGCAAGTTGAAAACTGCACCCAATGCTTTATGTCAATCTGGACAGGAATTAAAATGACCTCGCCATGCCGGAGTTGACAGAATATGCAGCAGTTTCAGGGGAAAGTGAATGAAAAAGGGACAAAATAACGCACCTGTGACATGCTTGCTATAAGGAAAGGAAAACTCTTGTCATCAATCTTTAAAATCGCCAAAGGAACAAGTGAAGCAATGATTTGACATTTTCCACACCGACCTACAGCTACAATGAATGGAAAATGCCTTTTGAATGACATTGAATTTATGAGGGAAAATGCTGTCCAAATGGAATAAATACTGGAGATCTGTCAAGAAATTAGTGCATGATTCAATTAAATCTGTGACCAGTGCTTACAAAAAAAAACTCTGCAGTGCACAGTCAACAGACATGAGAAAATAAAAAGGGGATTATCCATGAGGCTGTGTCGTTATTTCACCAGAGATGAAGCAGTGGCACGAATCAATAATTGATGTTGTAGTCTACAAACATTTATTTTGACAGCCATATTTGATCAACATTATTGCTTGGACTGAAACCTTGGAAATGAATCCCAGATGAGTTAAAACACTAAGTCCAATGACGACTGCATGCAAAATAAAAATAAAAAAAGACAGAAAACAAACAAGACTGTTTTTGTGATTTGCAAGTGTTTCCACCTGCTCTACGACTGGGTTGATATGTGGGCAGCAAAAGAAAGAATGCTGAAGATATGAAAGATATCAATCAAAATGGATGTTAGGGGGCAGAACACAGAGGAAGGAAAAACATCCAAGGGGAGACGCTTGTGTGAAAAACGGAGGGCTGACGGTGTATCGTCATCAAACGGATGATCTTCCTTTCCTTCAAACAGCCGCAGCACACCGCATGAAGCCTGCACATGCAAAATAAGTGCAGCTGTGCTTCTGGGAGAGGAGGTGGCGGGTTTGCAGCTTTTCATATTGCTGGGTGCGTAGAGGGCGCAATCAGGTGACTGCTGTAGCATCCTTTGCAATAGAATGCCGATTGCACCGACTGCTTTGTAGTTATAGCAGCTTGTACTCCTTTGGAAGGAGTGCTGCACAAATACGTGTCCCAAGAGTTTTGGTCCTTATATTGTTTATATGTTGAATGCCTTCCCATGGATCTGCCTACAGACTACATTTGGCCACTGCAGCCACGCAGTTTTTGCTGCTGGCCATCGTATGCTAGTTCCTTCAGGCGTACCTGCAGACCCGCAAAGCACCAGACGGTGCTCAGGTGTGTAAAAGCGAGCTAATGAGCTGCTTCACCAGCCGCCGCCCGCTGAATACGCCTTTGATGGATGGCCATGCTGCTCTCTGGCAGGAGTCGGCCGCGGCTTCACTCCACCCGAGGTCAGCTGTCATGAAGCTCAAGCAGTTTTTCGGGGGGGTATAAAAGCATTTGGCAGCAAATGACCAGTGGCGAACACAGAAGTCTCAAGACTCGAGGAGGAACCAGCCTCCAGCAAAGTGATGGTGAATATAAAGTCATAATACCTCAACTTAAAGCCACAGAGACACATTTACGGAAAATGAATACAATGACACAGTCTGCATTTCCTTCAAGATCTCAAGTACTATGTGGCCAAATATCAGAAACTAAGTACAACTTAATGCTGTGTTTTTCAGTGTATTACACTCAATTTGATCCCTGAACAAAACAAACTAAATTATTCTAGGTTTGGTGCCAATGTTTAAATTAACTTTTCTTTTTTAGGAGATTGCAAAATCAATAGCTTTCCATCTTTTTCAGAAATGAACGATGCAGACAAGTGCAACATTAACAGTTTGAATTCATCATTATGGCATTTCTTACTGCTTTGGCTCCATCTTAAAAGCCAGGACAGTACGTTTCCATCTAAGTTTTTTTTTTTTTAAACATTTGGCAAGCAAAGACGTGTGTGTGTGAGCCAGAAGAGGAGCTACATTTTGTTTGCTAACAGACTGTAGCTAGAGAGTTACACTTCTTGTCTCTAAACTAATATACAAAATTTTGTGTGGGAGCAATAATAATCACATTACATAATTGCCCCTGCATTTGGAAAAAAATCATTGCCAGTTTTGAAGTCAACGTGGGCCAAGTTAAATGACAGGACTGCAGTTTTTTAATTTATTTTTGCATTGAGAAAAATGGTTCAAATTCCAAAAAAATTGAGGTCAATCAGCTTCTCAAAACAAATTGTGCTGGCTTAGCGGTTCCACCATATTTATGTATATACAATAAACAAACGATGCAGTGTAATGAGTAATCTTGGGACAAGGTTTGCACTAATTTCAGAACGAGGTGTACTCCAACTGAACGCAAACTCAATTAAAATCCTCTTCACTCCTCTCAAAATCCTGATGACTCTCCATGAGTGAAAGTCTAAACAGTAACAATGTTGGCAACCTGGGCAAAATGCATTACATATTTGGTTGTTGAAAGTGGAGCGTCTCAGTGGTGCAAAGGTGAGATGCGATCGTCCCGCAACGCCTGAGCCGGAGGCTGATTGGTTTTGATTAGCGAATACATCAAACAACTATCAAATCAAGGTGGGCCAATTGCCTCCTACTTATACCTTGATTAAGTTCATGCACCCAGACATGTTCCTCCACTCGAGAAAGCCGTGCACACACAATACACAAATAATTGACCAAGTCTCGCCCACAACACCTGTGATTGTGTGTTCTTGTCCAGAAAAATATAAATACACACGCACAACAGTAACCCTGACCTCTCTATTGCCTCGGTTCTCTCTTTGAAACGCCCACATCGAAAACTTATTTTTTGCCTTTCGTGTTGCCGGAGGGCAGCAAGTATTGACAAATACGCTTGTTTTCTTGTGAAATCACACGTCACCTGCTGGATGGTCACTTACTGGCGTTTCCACCATCGACAATGATACAGCAGGCTAATAATGTACTTGAGTAAAGAGTTGGAGGCTACTAATGTGAACAGTGCAGTGCACAAAGCTTTTTCAATTGCCACCACACACTGTGTACTGCAGTTAGCATATTTGGAGCAAGTTAGAAGTGCCACTTGGTTCAAGGAGCCTTTTATTGTGGGCAGTTTAAGGCACACCTGTGCACTAATCATAGTGTATAATCAGTATCTTGATATGGCACACGTGTGAGGTGGGATGGATTATCTCGGCAAAGGAGAAGTGCTCACTATCGCAGATTTAGACTGGTTTGTAAACAATATTTGGGAGAAATGGTGATATTGTGTATGTGGAAGAAGTTTCAGATCTTTGAGTTCATCTCGTAAAAATGGAAGCAAAAACAAGTGTTGCGTTTATATTTTTGTTGAGTAGTTTTTCTGCTGTTTTTCTGCTGTTCCATGAATGGAAAATAAATTATATCATTTTGAGATATGTTGCAAGTGAGTATGTATTAAGGTGAAAAACTGAAAATTTTAATCATCACTTTCAGTTTTCAGGAGATCCCAAAAATGTCACTTTTTTCAACCATTAACATTGCATTGTCAAAGAGATCAAGTCATTTTCAACACAATTTGTAAAGATAACACCCACAAGTGAAGACTGACTGACTAATAGTATAGATATGTCAAAAAAATATGAAATTTACCGCATTTGAAAACCATTCTACATTAAAGGCAAATACGTACGTCATAAGAAAGCCCTCCAAACTCCAACCTTGCTATCATGAAAAATCTTTTATTTGAAGATGAATTTCCCCTTCAAGATGATATTTTCAGATGGAGTCTGACCTCTTGGTGCTGTTGTGAGGTCGCTGGGCGGTGGCCATCTGCTGCAACCCGAGCGTGGGGCTATGGTAGAGGAGACGGCTACGTCGGAGCAGTTTCTGCTTCATGGCTGCCAGGCCATTCCATTCCTGAACGAAGCGCAGCACCTGCAGGGCAGACGTTGACACCTTGCATCACTTTCAGATTGGGGTTGGGGTGAAAGGTAGCCAGAAAAAAAAATGCATGTCTTTGGATATCTGAAGCACCGTAAAGTGTTTTTGGTTGCCTATTCAAAAATAATCATCATTCCAGACAGCCAAATAAAACCATTCAAACTGAGACACAGTGATGTATATGCTTCAGAACAGGTCAGACCTTTAAAGAAAATCCATAAGAAAAATAAAAGCTAGCCTATATAAAAATGAATAGATAATACTAATACACTTTAGATGGTTATGTATTGCCTGCCAAAGATATTCAGAAGTTAACACCATTCAAAGCTATCAAAACACTGGCTATTGGCTGTCATGTCTGACGGCGAGTGCTTGTGAATCTCTATGCAAGTTTACTGTATGAATACCATGAATACATTGAATCAATAAGGATGTTTTGACAATCTGCATAGATAATGACCACATTTGTGTCACGTTTCGGTTCTGTGGGCTTGAGTTTTTGTCTGATTTGGATGGACGATAATATCGGTGGCCGATAAATATCGGCAATTATTGACCAATTTGACGTCATGCAGATACACCAGATAATAAAGAAATCAGCCAATAATTATCGGCAATTATCAACCAATTTGACGTCATACAGATAAACCAGATAATAAAGACAACAGCAGATAATAATAGACTTGCCGCGTTGGTCCATCTGTTACTGGTTGTCTTTGAAGCAGAGGTATCAATAAAATTCAGCTTCATGGTGTGTTACACAATGTTTTGATGTATTTGTACTTGTAGTAGGACTTGAAAGTGTATTTGTATGCAAGTTAATTTTGCAAACAATTATCGGCTTACTTATCGGTTATCGGCACGTTCTAAATTATTGGTCTATCGGTATGGGTTAAAAATAGCATTATCGTGCATCCCTAATTTTGGGTGCTCATGTTCTTTGTTGTCTGAGTGTTTGGTGTTTTATTTTTCGTCTCGTTATGTGAAACCATGTCCGCCTGTGTGTCTTCACTTCCCCTGTGTGTCAACCTATCAGTGTCTTCCCCAGGTGTGTCTTGTCAAGTAATTGGCAGAGGTGTATTTAATTTGTGGGGTTTGTTCAGTCAGTGTGGGAGCATTGTCTACGTTATGTGCGGAAGTTCGTGTGTCAAGTCTTCGTCACAGCCAAGTAGCCATTGTCACAGCCAAGTCGTCTTCGTCACAGCCCAGTCGTTTTTGTCACCGTCAAGTCATCTTCGTCACCGCCAAGTCATCTTTGTCACAGCCAAGGTGTCTTCAACACAGCCAAGTAGCCATTATCACAGCCAAGTCGTTTTCGTCACCGCCAAGTCATCTTCGTCACCGCCAAGTCGCCTTCGTCACACCCAAGACGCACGCCTTCGTCACAGCCAAGTCGTCTTCGTCACAGCCAAGTCGTCTTCGTCACAGCCAAGTCGTCTTCGTCACAGCCAAGTAGCCATTGTCACAGCCAAGTCGTCTTCATCACAGTCCAGTCGTTTTTGTCACCGTCAAGTCATCTTCGTCACCGCCAAGTCATCTTCGTCACAGCCAAGACGCCTTCGTCACCGCCAAGACGCCTTCGTCACAGCCAAGACGCCTTCGTCACAGCCAAGTCGTCTTCATCACAGCCAAGTCGTCTTCGTCACAGCCAAGTCGTCTTCGTCACAGCCAAGTAGCCATTGTCACAGCCAAGCCGTCTTCGTCACAGCCCAGTCGTTTTTGTCACCGTCAAGTCATCTTCGTCACCGCCAAGTCATCTTTGTCACAGCCAAGGTGTCTTCAACACAGCCAAGTAGCCATTATCACAGCCAAGTCATTTTCGTCACCGCCAAGTCATCTTCGTCACCGCCAAGTCATCTTCGTCACCGCCAAGTCGCCTTCGTCACAGCCAAGACGCCTTCGTCACAGCCAAGACGCCTTCGTCACAGCCAAGTCGTCTTCGTCACAGCCAAGTCGTCTTCGTCCCAGCCAAGTCGTCTTCGTCCCAGCCAAGTCGTCTTCGTCACAGCCAAGTAGCCATTGTCACAGCCAAGTCGTCTTCGTCACAGCCCAGTCGTTTTTGTCACCGTCAAGTCATCTTCGTCACCGCCAAGTCGCCTTCGTCACACCCAAGACGCCTTCATCACAGCCAAGACGCCTTCGTCACAGCCAAGTCGTCTTCGTCATAGCCAAGTCGTCTTCGTCACAGCCAAGTCGTCTTCATCACAGCCAAGTAGCCATTGTCACAGCCAAGTCGTCTTCGTCACAGCCCAGTCGTTTTTGTCACCGTCAAGTCATCTTCGTCACCGCCAAGTCATCTTTGTCACAGCCAAGGTGTCTTCAACACAGCCAAGTAGCCATTATCACAGCCAAGTCGTTTTCGTTACCGCCAAGTCATCTTCGTCACCGCCAAGTCGCCTTCGTCACACCCAAGACGCCTTCGTCACAGCCAAGACGCCTTCGTCACAGCCAAGTCGTCTTCGTCATAGCCAAGTCGTCTTCGTCACAGCCAAGTCGTCTTCATCACAGCCAAGTAGCCATTGTCACAGCCAAGTCGTCTTCATCACAGCCCAGTCGTTTTTGTCACCGTCAAGTCATCTTTGTCACCGCCAAGTCATCTTCGTCACAGCCAAGTTGCCTTCGTCACAGCCAAGACGCCTTCGTCACAGCCAAGTCGTCTTCGTCACAGCCAAGTAGCCATTGTCACAGCCAAGCCGTCTTCGTCACAGCCCAGTCGTTTTTGTCACCGTCAAGTCATCTTCGTCACCGCCAAGTCATCTTTGTCACAGCCAAGGTGTCTTCAACACAGCCAAGTAGCCATTATCACAGCCAAGTCATTTTCGTCACCGCCAAGTCATCTTCGTCACCGCCAAGTCGCCTTCGTCACAGCCAAGACGCCTTCGTCACAGACAAGACACCTTCGTCACAGCCAAGTCGTCTTCGTCACAGCCAAGTCGTCTTCGTCACAGCCAAATCGTCTTCGTCACAGCCAAGTAGCCATTGTCACAGCCAAGTCGTCTTCGTCACAGCCCAGTCGTTTTTGTCACCGTCAAGTCATCTTCGTCACCGCCAAGTCATCTTTGTCACAGCCAAGGTGTCTTCAACACAGCCAAGTAGCCATTATCACAGCCAAGTCGTTTTCGTCACCGCCAAGTCATCTTCGTTACCGCCAAGTCTTCTTCGTCACACCCAAGACGCCTTCGTCACAGCCAAGACGCCTTCGTCACAGCCAAGTCGTCTTCGTCACAGCCAAGTCGTCTTCGTCACAGCCAAGTAGCCATTGTCACAGCCAAGTCGTCTTCGTCACAGCCCAGTCGTTTTTGTCACCGTCAAGTCATCTTCGTCACCGCCAAGTCATCTTCGTCACAGCCAAGACGCCTTCGTCACAGCCAAGACGCCTTCGTCACAGCCAAGTCGTCTTCGTCACAGCCAAGTCGTCTTCGTCACAGCCAAGTCGTCTTTGTCACAGCCAAGTCGTCTTCGTCACAGCCAAGTAGCCATTGTCACAGCCAAGTCGTCTTCGTCACAGCCCAGTCATTTTTGTCACCGTCAAGTCATCTTCGTCACCGCCAAGTCATCTTTGTCACAGCCAAGGTGTCTTCAACACAGCCAAGTAGCCATTATCACAGCCAAGTCGTTTTCGTCACCGCCAAGTCATCTTCGTCACCGCCAAGTCGCCTTCGTCACAGCCAAGACGCCTTCGTCACAGCCAAGACGCCTTCGTCACAGCCAAGTCGTCTTCGTCACAGCCAAGTCGTCTTCGTCACAGCCAAGTAGCCATTGTCACAGCCAAGTCGTCTTCGTCACAGCCCAGTCGTTTTTGTCACCGTCAAGTCATCTTTGTCACCGCCAAGTCATCTTTGTCACAGCCAAGGTGTCTTCAACACAGCCAAGTAGCCATTATCACAGCCAAGTCGTTTTCGTCACCGCCAAGTCATCTTCGTCACCGCCAAGTCGCCTTCGTCACAGCCAAGACGCCTTCGTCACAGCCAAGACGCCTTCGTCACAGCCAAGACGCCTTTGTCACAGCCAAGTCGTCTTCGTCACAGCCAAGTCGTCTTCGTCACAGCCAAGTCGTCTTCGTCACAGCCAAGTAGCCATTGTCATAGCCAAGGTGTCTTCGTCATAGCCAAGTTGTCTTCGTCACAGCCAAAGCCAAGCCATCGTCACAGCCAAGTCATAGCCACTCCACAGGAAGTCAAGTCAAGGCAAATCAGGTTCTGTCATGTCACGCTCGTTCCAGTCATAGCGACCAGTCTAGTCACGTCCTGCATTTGGGTCATTAACAATAATATAATCATTGTTATTGACGTAACCCTCAATGTGGTCCATCATGGTTGTGTGAAACGATTCTTAACACAGCCAGTGCTGTGAAAAAGCATTTGCCCACTTCTTAATTAATTATTATTTTTTATTTCTTTTGTGCCTTTATTACTTTTAAATTCTTTGGACCATCAAGTCAATTACACATCTCACAAAGTCAACCACAGCAAAGACATGTAGTTTCTACGTAATTTGATCAAAAGCCATTCAAACCGATCTGTGATAAAGTAATAGCACCCCTATGTTAAATTATGAGTCAACTGTGATTAACCACAACTTTTGGACAGCACCTGCCAGAAAAAGTGATGTACGATACAAAATGTCAAAACGAAACACCATGCCACAATCAAAATTTGAGAACAAATGACAAGCAAAGTTATTGAAATCTAACAGTCAAAAAAGGTTACAAAGCCATTTCCAAGGCTTTGGAACTTCAGTAAACCAGGGTCATAGACATTATCCAGAAAGAGGGAAAAATGGACATAGTCGTACTAGTAACCCTTCAAAGGATTGATCGACCAATTTCAGAGTGTAGCAACAACTCATCCAGGAGGTCATAAGCCAGAAAAAACATCCAAAGAACAGCAGGCCTCACTGGCCTCAGTTGCGAGGTGAAGGCTTACCTCACACTTGCCAAGAAACATCTTCTTTTTTTATTTAATTGCACATATCTTATTTCTTATTCATTTATATTCAATATAATCCCTCAAGGTGGAATTCAATTAACATTCTGCTGTATACTTTGTGTTGCACACCACACAGAGAACCTGATCACACGCTAGAGATACAAGGATAGATACAGAGTGAAATTGGTGCGTGCAGTAAGCAGGCTAGCATCTCTAGTTGTTCTTTTACATTTTTTGTCTGCAACGGTAACCTATGACCCTGTGGCTACAAAGCTCAACCTTACAGATGCCCTACCTTAATGATCCCCAAGACTTTGAGATACATTCTGTGGACTGTTGGGACAAAATATATTTTTGGAAGGTGTGTAAAAATAATACAGCATTTAATAAAACAGCATCACAATAATCAAGTGGGCGGTAGCAGTGTTGAAGGTCTGGGGATGCTTTGCTAATTCACAAACTAGACGACTTACTGTGTTTATGGAACAATGAATTCTGCTCTCTACAGGAACATCCTGATGGCAAACATCTGGTCAGTTCATGCTCTTAAACTCATCACTCTTTATTTGGTTTATTCTGTAGAACAATGACCCAAAACATACCAGCAAGTCCACCTCTGAATGGCTTAAAAAACAAGAAGGTTTGAGTTGGCCAAGTCAAAGTCTGGACTTGAATTCAGTTGACATGATGTGGTATGATCTTCAAATGGCGGT